>NC_056469.1:28263909-28290746 GCF_008729295.1 Plectropomus leopardus | reverse complement strand
TAAAAACAACAGTGCAAACATCCCCAAATATCTACAAAATGTAAAAAGGTGCCCAGTTGTGGAAAAAAAAATCAGAAAACAAATAGAACACTGGCACTCACAGAAAATTTAACTTGTTTATTTTGGGCCAAAAATCAATATAAAAGGACGCATTTCAGCTGAAAAGCCTTGAGTCCAGCATGAGACTTATAGACCAATCAGGGTTTGATACAAAGGATAATCAGATGATGTAACAGCCTCCAGGCTTTAGTCAGATTATATGAAAATGCATCCTTTAAGGACTGACTGACAGATGTATGAAGGCAAAATATATGCAAACCACCTTCCTCATACAGAGGATGATGTTACACACGTTCATACTTACAGACAGCAGAGTCTCCAGATTTTCCTGCAGAAAGGATGCGATGTCCTTCCAGTCCAGGATGTCGACCAACCAGCTGTTCCCTCTCTGAGGGATCATCTTCTGACCGCGGTGGCGTCCAGTGTGGGTTGTGTTCTGGAAAATACATGGGACATTATGTGTGGGATATTTTTAGAGGACAAATGTGGTCCAGCAAGTTAAATGGACTGTCCTGACCTTCACAAACCACGAGTGGTACAGTCTGTCCCAGAGCTCCAAAACCTGTTTCTCGATCACAGCTGTGTTGTTCACCTTGTCTCCTAACATCTTATGAAGCTGCACAAAAGGAGGAAGATTCAGTGCATAACAAGCAACTCAAGTCTTTAGTTTTTGCTTCCATATTTGATGTCAGAGACATTAAACATAAAGGAAATTATCATTCTTGCCTTATGTGTTATCCATTCTCTACCGTGTTGATAAACGTTAGTCGCAGCTGAATTCAGAGCCTTCTGCACCACACGAGCCTCTGGAAGCCAACTAGAGGACGACAACGTGACAAAAAGAAACTCCGAACAAGGACTGGGTAATTTGGCCTGTAAATAACATTGTGATATTTTTAGGCTATATCGCGAAAGTAATTCTGTAATTCTTCACCAGTAATTCTGCCAGGATTTATTTCATTATAATTGTGCTTAATTTAACTTTATTTAAACAGAAGTTTATGATAGAAGTTTAACTCAGTGATAACATTAATTTGTTTAACTTAATGACAGTACATAATTTGACTTCAAAAAACCAAAAATGTGAGAAAAAAAAGGTGTGATAATTTATACTCAATGTTGGTAATAAAGTCATTTTACACATCTCTCTGTGCTACCAAACATGAAGTATAATCGATATAGCGGCCACTCCTACTCCAAACACAAAAGAGACAGAAACAAATACGAGAGTAAAACATCATACTTGGCCCATTCTGGATGGTTAGACACAGTTTCGTTGATGAGGTTACTGGTTACGTCGATGATGTGAGCACTTTCGTGGTGAACCTAAAGAGACAAAAGTTACTCCGTTATCAAAGGCAGCGTCAGTAGCTCTGATATTCAGCGAGGTCATTGAAAAGGAACAAAACCAGTACCATAGCAGTGAGCAGCAGAGCCATGAGCAGCGTCCCAGTGACCAGGAGGAAGATGATGAAGATGCTGATGATTTTATCCAAAGATCGCTCCAACCACACGACCATCTGGGCACATAAAGAGGACACAGAAAAGAAGAAAGGTGGAGGTAGAAACAGAGAGAGGACACAAAGTCAGCGCATTTCTGAAGACGTTGGAAACATACAGTGATCAGACACATAGAGAAACCTGTGTCCTTCCCACGTGAAGAGGCCACTTTGGATCTAAAAGCTGTCCCCCTTTGGAACAGTGTGGTGGTCGACTGAGTGAGCCAGGATATCTAAACACATGCATGCACACATCCTTGCACTTAAACAGGGAAACATGCGAGTTAAAAACTCAGCCTGTGTGTTCTTTTAAACACGACATCTCTGTCAGTATCTTTGATTTTTAAACTGCTGCACGCCGTCCATCGGCCTTTCAAAGTAAATTCTGTTGAGAGGTGGTGAAAATCTTAACTCAGGTTTCTCAATGCTCCAAAATTGCATCATAACAGCTTCAGTATCCATTTGTGTGTGTGTTAATGTCACACAAACCATGTGTTAATGTCAAGTTACTGGAGTCAATGGCAAGTTACTGTTAGTGGAAACCTGTCTCCCAAAAGGCCACCAGGTTGGTCATTATATTGATGGTGAAATGATAAAGCACTAAAGGGCCAACTGCATATCAGCCACAAAGCCCCGTACAGTCCTAAAGTCCAGGGTAAACTAAAGGAATACTTCACCCTCAAAATGATCATTACTCACCCCGTGTTAAGCTGAACTTGTAAAGAAAACGTTTTACTCACATGTCTCCGTGGTAAAAAGAGAATCCAAAAATGGGAAAAAATGAATTGAAGAAAAAGGGGACTAATTTAACAACAACCAAAAACAAACACACAACTCATGCAGTATACTCAAATTCTCATTTATCCAGTCGTATGCTAAGTACTTTGCACACACATGCAATGTCGCTTTAATGTTACAATTATTAACACTTCCTCTTAAAAGTGTCGCACCTGGACGTGTGCATTTGACCTCACAGTTGCCCAGGTGGTTACTCATGCATGAGACTGTTCTTGTGGAAGTGTTTTGAATATTATGGTCTCAGCAAAAATGCATGTGTGTAAAGTACTGAGCATACGACTGTAGTGATGAGACTTGGATTATACTGCACCAGTTGTGCAAGTTTGTAAACAGATGTTATCACATAGTTCTCCCGTTGTTAAACACAGACACTTGTAACGTCAATTCATCAAGAATCTTTTCCAAATTTGGATTCTTTGTACGCTAGAGACGGGATGAGGTTACCTTCGTGAATCCAAGGTAACACGGGGTGAGTAACTGATGAGCAAGCAATCACAAGTATTACTTTAATATCCCAGGTAAATGCAGATATTTTTCTTCTCGCCTAGAAGAATGTACCCTACAGACGACACTTAGCAGACTGACTGATGTGGATTAAATCAAGTACTGCAAAAATTGGTTCACAAAAAAATGGAAACACCACATCAGTAAATACTTATTCTCCAATTAATAAAAAAAACAAAGAAGCTAAACAGACAATTAAACGGGAAAGTTGGTACACTATGTTTTGTACCAATTACCAAAAAAAATCTCCAGCAATTAATACAACACTAATGAAATTCCTGTGTTGTTATCAAAGGGAGGCTTTGTTTTGACTCGACTGTTTCCTTCATAGCAGTCTGGTCACAAACGTTCTCATTTTACAGCCAAACAGTCCACGAAGATGTTCCTGAAAGCATCTAAATAGGGAAATCTGCAAAGCAGTTTGATCAGTGCTGCCCAGTTTGACAGTCTGACCGCATACGAGCAGCGACTGACATGATTGTCAGCTGCATTAGAGACTCCTCTGCTCTGATTGGCTGTTTTCATTCAGACATGGTGGATGCTTGCAATTGTCATAGAAGCACTTTGAGGAAAGGAGCATTATTTTTTCCACAGATTACCGTCTGTTTCAGGCCACAAAGTCTGTTTGTATATAGTGACAGTTGCAGCAAATATGATAAAAAGTTATTTATTATAAAGTTAAACAACCAAAGCTTTAAGAAAGGCTGACTTCTAAAACCTCTGTGTCTAAAAACTAGAGTGTTTAATATGCTACTACAAAAAAAGAAGTCAAGCTCTTGGCCCGAGTTAGTTTTTATTTTGTGCTTCATATTTCCAAACTGTTAGGTGTTTCCATTGTTTTGTCCGGTACCAGCCCCACCCCGAAAAGCTCCTGAAACGTAACTACATCTCTCCAAGGGTTTAGCGTTTCTATAAAATCGAAGTAAAAATCAGATTTAGAAACACTGCCCTCTCCTCCCACTCAGCTACGCTCCGTTTACATCTCTCCATGCAGCTCACACACTCAAGCCAAACCTGTTAGATCACAGCAGGGAAGGTACGGACGAGGCCGAGGGACCGAAGAGTCCCGCCTCCCCGACTGTAGCTTCCTGTAAAAATAAAAGCAGGGAGCGGGGAAGCAGCGCGAGGACAAACATGTTGACAGGATGAGAGGGTGATGACAGTGGATGGGTAAAGCGCCAGTCCAAGCTACTACAAGGTGTTGCCTTCACACACCCCCACACATATATCCTTCTACTCTCGCTCTCACTCGTGCACACTCTTTCTCTCAGTCTCTCCTTCTCTCAGCACTCTGCTCCTCCAAGTCATTACCTGCTTGTTAAGCCAATGCCAGAGCTTGGGGAGGAGACAAAGAGACATTGGGAAGATTATTATTGGAAAGACCTGTGCAGCAGTCATCACATGTACCCGTGCGACAACAAAACAACCTCGCTGGGTACAGGCAGTGAGGGATCAGGAGGTGGAGCGTGGCAGGCAGGATTTAACTACAGAGTGTGGACTAAACACTGGGATGCAAATCAGTGTGATTATAAACACAGGATGTAACTGCATCCCAAAAACACCAGGAGAGAGACATCTTTTAGTGCAAAAGGTGTCAGGTGTCGCTCATAGACTGTTTCAAAGTTGACAACATAAAAATTCTAAACAAGTCCTTTTGTGCTTCCTGTTTGGATGTTTTGCAGTGTGTGTGACTGGTATAAGCTGACAGGAAGTAAACATGGACCCAAGCTGTTGCCTAGCGACGCAATTCCAGGGAAACAGTCTATAAAGTTCTACATCAAGCACACACCAAGCAACGTGATTATTTATTTGGAGTCATGTTTGTGATGACCTGACAATATCTAAAAATCACTTTTTTAAGTTTTTTAAAATTATTTTCACCACTTTACCTTGCCATAAGACAGCCCTTATGGACAAGGACTTGAAGCCATAACAAAAACAGCAGACTCCACCGAGAAAAACCGAACGGCGAAGTCACTGGTCTGCCGCTGCCTCAGTCAGTTACTGTGTAATTCAAATATAGTCAAACACTGGCGAACTATCTCTTTAAGGCTTTGAGAGTAACTTTTATCTCTTCCGGGATTTAGTCTTAACTGTAAGTGGCATTTTCTTCGAATTTCTCCACTCTTTGATTTGGAGGCTTTATGAACAGCCCTTCTTTCTTTAGCTGATAAATCCTCCATTGTGTTCATCAGCTAGTTGCTCACTTTGTTTGCAGTTTGGTGCTGAGCAGGCAGTGTACAGTCCGTCTGTCTGAGATTTTTTGCTGAAAACAGCTGCCTGCTGCATCCTGAAATGGCTCCGTGCCAGCAGTGAGAGTGAAAAAAAGTGTTAAAGTCCTCGGCCCGACCAAAAGCTCAAACTCTGCAGAAATGAGGTGAACTGCAGAGCGAGATGATAATTCTCTATGGGACAGAGTGACCACTTTGTATCACACTTGGATAATTTTTTTATGTTAAAATATTGTTTAGCGCAGCTTCATTTTTACTTTGACCAAAAACATTCCTGACTTTACAGAATATACTCTCTAATATTTAAACTGCAGATACTCAGTATGCCTGACCTTCAACGTTTATTGGCCAAACAGTCCTTTACAGCCACTGCGGGACTTTAATGTGACGGATAAACTGTTTGAACACTAGATAGACGCACCAGTGTCACAGAGAATGTGTGTACCTGGATGAGGATGTGTGAAATCAAAGAAAGAGGAACTAAGGACAGCTCCTGCACCAGATGCAGCCAGAGATCGGTCAAAGACATTACCTTGGTGTCAATGCGCAGCAGGAACTGAGCCAAGCCTTTGATCGGTCCGGGCAGCAGGGCCTCTTCTCGCTCACGTCCGAGCTTCTCCAGCACCGCCCACCACGACACGAGAGTCCGCTCTGCAAAGCCCTTCAGCCCAAAGTGGACCACCAGCCTCTTCAGCACCCACACTAAAGCATCAATGCAGCATTAGCCAGAGCACAGAGGATCTGACAAGGTGACATGTGAGAGGGAGCGTGCATGCATGTGTGTGTTACCAGCCACAGGGATCGGCAGCAGCTGCAGGATCCAGAGGTTGAGCCACACCTGAACCAGTACGATGGCCCACACCAGTAGAATGAAGTAGATGTCACTGGCTCTGTTAGCGCTTTTCTCTTTCTGGAAGAGGCCGGCTGGTAATGGCTGCACGCCATCTTCAGAGAGAGGACACAGAGGAAGCACAAAAGAGGAAGAAAGATCAAAGCAATGAGGCCAAATGGTGAAGCAAAAACAGAAGTGTCTTCAGTTGCATTTCCTTTATTGGATTCTCTTTCTTCCAGAATTTGGGGACTATCGAATCTTGAAAAAACACCACTCACCCGGTATTTGGACTTAGACTGAGGTGCTGGAGCTGAATTGTCATCAAAAATTTTAAAAATGGACATCTGCACATTAAAATCCAGGAAAAAAATCATGTTTAGAGTCACTTTTTTCTAATACTGCTGCTGTCACATGTTTCCTCTTATGCCTTGAAGAGGATCTCTGATCAAAAGCTTGCACAGAAAACATGATTTTTGCATGGATTTGAGTATGCAGATGTGCTTTTTCCTCAGAAGTTAGAGACTTAAAACATAATAGTGAGTTTGACATTTTCTTATGCGTCTCCCTGTGATGATTTTTCAGATTAACTTCCTTGAAAGAAAGACAAACCGGTTATGTTTTAGGGCCTGTTTGTTTGATTAACTACAATGGTTGTTGACTCTTATCCTAAATCTCCACCAAACTGCCTCCTCTTTGCCTCAGTCTAGATTTGATCACTCTGGCAATTTCACTACTTGGCAGTAACAAGAAATGTAATTACTTTTTCAAATTAATTAACACAATTACTAGAATTTAAATGGGCTTGATTAAAGTAACATTTTTTTTTCATGGCAGAAAAATCCAACACAAACGCATTTGTTTCCTGGTTATGTCCGCACATTATTTTATGCTCTCATAAATATTTAATGTCCAGCTACATCTAAGAGTCTGATCAAGAGCAGTTGTCTGGACTCACACTGTGTCACAACAGCACTAAAATAATAAAGCTGTGTGCATTAATAAGACATTAAGCAGATATTTACAAGTAAAGTTACTTTCCAGAGTAACTAATTACTTTTATATGCAGGCGATGGTAAAATTAATCAATAACTTTTGAGAGAAATAACTATCAACTGTAATTGATTGCTAATTTTCTGTAACTTGCACAAGACTGCTGCTAAGCAACAAAGACTACATACACACTGTAACTATAACAAACGGCCTCTGTTCTTCACAGTGTTTGACAGTGAGCTCTCTTACTTGTAGCAGAGTTTTCACTTGGCTCAGTTTTCATCTGAAGGTTGCTACACGAGATCGCCATGTAAATAGTGTTCGCAGCGAACGACAACACCTGCCCCGACAGCTCTCCTGGGGAGACAAAGAGAAAATAACAGTCACACATGACAGCAGAGCAAGAGGCAGCTTTGTGTGTTTAAAGGGCAAACTTTCCACCTCGAGGTGCTTATATGTTTAAGGTAAAGCTGTGCTGAGAAACAGAACAATTTAATCAAAGTGCTGGTTGAGCTCTGGGACCAAAAAAAATGAATGGTAATGAAGGAGTTGGACTTCACCACTGTTAAAAGGATCAGAGCTGCTCAAAAAAGATACTTTCCTGAAGTAAAATTATAAAGTAAAAAAAAAAACAGACCACCTCACACTTTACCCTTTATTTAGAGTGAGCGATGCATTTCGCCTGCAGCTTCTTCAGGTTCGCTCAGGGAAATTACACGAGTATCCAAAGGTGTGACAACACACGCGAGTCACGTGACCAATTATCAGCGTCACCCCTCTTCCCTTGATTTTTTTTAAGGTGTAAATAACACCTTCTAAAGTGAGAAAATGTGAAAAATATGACAATATTTACAAAAAAATATCAAAAAGCATATCAAAACGTAGCAAGGACTTCATGATTTTTAATCAATATAACAATATTTACAAAATAACATTAATCAAAAACATCACGAAACTCAGAATAGTAAATAGTAGCCGCAGGTGAAACGCGGCGCTCACTCTGAATAAAGTCACAGTTAAGTTCTTCAGAGTGCTGTGGTCGATTTTATTTTTTACTTCATATGTTCGTGCTACAAACCAGCACCTGACAATCACACTGGCTGCGCACGGGGAGTTTCGTTCATTGAATTATAAAGTGATCTGACCCCTTGACTATTGAAGCAATAGTTATGAATTTTGCAAACTCATGCTTTCCTGCTGAGAGTTCAGTGAGAATATAGACACCTCAGTCATGTCTGTGGAGTAAATGTGAAGCTATAACTCGCAGCTAGTTAACTTAGCTTAGCACGGAGACATTTAACAGGGGAATCTGTCCAAATAAAATCCAGCCGCTCTACCTGCACCTCCAAGATCACATATTAACATGTTACAACTCTACAGGAGCATCTCCAGTATTGTGGTAAAGTTCAATCTTGTTATCAGTTCTTTAAGTAAAAAAAGTATATATTCCAGACTCATTACATATATTAAAATGTTTCAAGCATTTTTTCTGCGTTGAATTTGCTAATTGTAGTCAACAGCTAAAAATGTAAAAAAATAAATAAAATATATATATATATATATATATATATAAAAGCAGACGAGCCACGCTGATGCAGTAATTTGTAGTAAAGGAGTCCTAACTCAGTATTGAGTATATAAATAAAAATATACTTTTCAGAAGCTGGACATTTCTGTATTGTAAAATCATTTTTGAATGATCTTAGGAAATATTGTAATAATTTGAGATATTGGATTTCCGAATTTATGAACTATATAAGCCATAACATCAAAATTAAATTTAAAAAAAGGCCTGAAATATTTGAATTTCTGTGTAATGAATATACAGCATATGAAAGTTAACCTTTTTTAATTAAAATACCAAGACAAATGAACTTTTTCACAATATTCTAATTTTTTGAGATGATTAGAGATCTGTAATGTTCAATGTATAGAAAAAAAATGTACTCTTTTAAACCAATTTTATGAATGCCCGGTTGACTGTGAGCAGGGGCTTCTGAGTATGGTAAATATGAAAGTGTGTGTGTGTGTGTGTGTGTGTGTGTCCATAAATCTCACCTCTGCCGGGAACAGGTGGTTTCTCCTGCGAGCCCACGATGATGAGTGCAACCACAACCACAAATATGGGCACTCTCCACGAGCCGGTCAGGGACACTAAAAACACAGATCAGAAATCAGTGATAACTTTGTGTTTTCTCACTATTATGGAAAAACATATTTCTCTTACACTGCCTGATATGATGTCCACATCTTGGCAAAAATGTCCTTCTGTTTCAGCTAAAAATACGTCTGTGTGCTTCGAAATGAAATCATAAAAAACACACACCAGGCTGTAATAATTACCGAGATAATATTGATTATAATGGCACATTGTCCGGTCTGAGGACATTTTCTCAGATTTTAACGTGAAAGCTTCCTCTTGAACATAACTTCTTCTCAACAGCTCTCAGTCACTCTTAACATTTCACGCCTGAAGGTCAACACCTCTTTCCGACACACATTAAGAGTGCTATAAATACCTCATCATCTTACTATGCAGCTCTGCATGTGCTCAGTCTAATGGACATTTAGACCTGCAGAGACGGTGTTTCATTTTGTCTAGATAGAGAAGACTGAAGACTGTTTCAGCCCGGCTATCTGCCGAGTGAGGGATCTCTAAGCACCGGAAAATTTGATTCGGAGAGCTGCAATGCGATTATAAAATGATTATCAATGCATCTCAGTGCATTAAAGTTTTTAATTTCTATACATTTTCTCTCACAGTGTGAGCACTTATTACTTTTAAGATAATGTATTTATAATGTTGCATACTTAAAATAAACAGGAATTACTTCCATTATCTTTAATTAATAAAGTGATTATTATTAATGTGTTTTGTTTTACTCTCAGCAGAAAAGAACGCGCAGCCTCGTCTTACAAATATTAAGTCAATCAAAATGTTGAGAGCTGGTATTTACGGAGGCAAAGAATTTGAATCAAAGTATGAAACGACAGCCAACATGTCTGAACAGAAAGTCCAGGCGTCCTCTCCTCCAAACACTCACCGATGTAGAAGAGCAGGACGGCCCAGACAGGAAGAGCCAGAGCACGCAGGTAGTGCTCCGTGTGAGGACTCCACTTGAAACAAACGGCCAACAGGTAGCCAACCACCACCGTGCACACCTGAGAGACAGAAAAGAGGCGGGAAATAACAAAAACAGAGGAGATATCATGAGGTACAATCAAATAAACGTGAATGATTTAACTTCTGCTCAAATGATCCGTCGCCTAAATTATTATTGTTTCAAACTGCTCAGGTTTATACCGTTAAACATTTAAAGACCTCGATGTGTTCGCACTGAACTTTCTGACTTCTGTTAACCAGCAGAAACATGACGCGGCAGTCTGTAATCGGCTCGTCACAACAGTCTCAGCTGGGTCGACTCCACACAAAGAAATCTTTCGATGTAATTTAATATCATGTGGACTCCATCCTATTTACGGACACAAGGCCTGCGTCAGTCTGCCTCTGCCTTTAGTGAAAGGACGGGCTGTCTGAGGAACATTTCATGCAATCTGTATCTAGTGACCGTGTAGCTGCGCTCGGGCCCCCGCAGCTGTGTGGAATAATAAGATACTCATCGATCACTGAAACTGCAGGAAATCCGATTGGCTAAGATACAAACTTAGGCATATATTCCAAGAAAATATGATAATATAATGACTCTTTATGTGATGCATTCAAGGAAAAACAATTCAAACTATCTGCAGCATTTGTCGTCCTGTTAAATTCAGTATTGTCGTTTATTGACTTTTGATTTTCGTTTCATTTTATCATAATTTTTTCTTTGTATTTTGGTCCATGTGTTTTTTTAAATTAGTATTCACTGACTGGTTGTTTTTTTTGGCTCTGAGTGTTTGTTGTGGTCATTTATCTGTTGTTGTATTTTTTAGTAAAATGTTTGTTTGTTTTTTCTCAAGTTGAGGACGAGTTTGTTTGTACAGGCCTCTGGCTTCTTACCCTCTCCTGACAATTATTACATAAATGGATTTTAATGCAGTTTCATGTGCACGCAAACAAAAATAAAATAAAATAAAAATAAATGTTTAAGTGGGGCTGCAAATAACTATTTTTATTATAACTTACACATTATTGTTTTATAAAATCTTAGTTAATAGTGGTAAAATTTCTGTCACAACTTACAAAACAATGTAGTATCATAGAAGACCCAGAAACCCTAAATGATAAGCCGAGCATCAAACTTGTTGATTACTAATTTTTGGCTATTAACCCTCTGAAACCAAACTGGCTTGATTTTTCTACAAATATGGGAAGAAAGCAATTTGCACCTAAACAAGAAATGACTCAAAATAACCTGAAAATATGCCAAAAAAAACAGAAAAATGTATTTAAGGAAAGAAAAATATACAAAATATAAAAAAATATCTGTACACTCCCTCCCGTAACCTCCGCTCTCCTGACACCAGCCTCCTCTCCACCCCTCTGAGGACCAAGGACCTGAGGGGACAGAGCCTTCTCTGTAGCTGCCCCCACCCTCTGGAGCTCACTCCCCAAAACCCATCCGAGACCGCACTGACCTCAACAAGACCCCCCTTTAAAAATTTGCTTTTAATGTTTGATTTATCCTCATCTCATGCTCGTCTGTCTTGCTTTTACTAATCTTGTTTCTATTTATTCTGTATGTTTTACTGGCTTTAGTTGACTGTTTTTGTCTCTGTTAAGCGTCTTTGAGCATTGTAAAAAAGCGCCCTATAAATAAAGTGTATTATTATTATTATTAAAAGTAATGTTCTAAATCTACTAATTTCTTGCCAAGTTGCTCATTCCCATTTCCCCCATGTTTTTTAGAAATTAATTTGCTCAGGGATCAAAGGCTTATACACATGTGAAATGCAGCACAAGAAAAGTGATGCTGATTCAAGTTTGAAATTGTTAATATTGGGACAGATTTCAACTACATGGTCCAGCTCCACTCTGAGCTGTCTGCAGCCTGTCTGGGGTGATCCAGTCCACCCAGTGGCATCCACACTGGGTGACAAAGGGTATTTTGTCATCACTACAGAGTGGGATGTAACCAGCTGTCACTGCCCGTTCACTCACCCACACGGCGTGTGGAAACAGTCCAGCATGGCCCCGATGATCCCACAGACGTGCCCGAGGATCACCTGCATGCCGATGACGCTCCAGAAAAGGTAGAGGAAGTAAACCAGCGGCGCCCCGGCCCCGATCACCAGCAGCACCATGAGCCTCTCCAGCACCAGCTTGCCCATCAGCTCCACCCCGTAGTTCACACACCACACCGGGATCAGCAGCGTCCCCACTACGATGGGCGCGTCCCGGTCTCCTGCAGGCCGCTGAGCCACGAGCGGCCGAGCCGAGCCAGGGAGTGCTTGAAGGGGTGCAGGAAGGTCCCGCAGAGCACCGCCCAGAGCAGCGGGCGGAGGAAGGCCTCCAGGATGAAGTAGACCAGGACGGCAGCCCCGCAGCAGATCGCCACAAAGATCATCGCCCCGGTGTTGTAGAAGGCCTGTTTGATGTTTTTGTCAAACTTCAGGGAGGACGGCTGGGTTAGCAGCTGGCTCACCATCCCGACGGCCGGCTGGACGCTCTCGGAGAAGGACACGGAGTGAGGCCGCTCGGTGAGAGGGGTCGCCGGGGGAGAGACGGCGGCAGGTTCCGGCGCCGAGTCCTCCTCGTCTGCCATGGTCCCCGATTCCGCTTCGAAACACTGCCGGAGGGACCGGGAGGGACTCACCCAGAACTCACCGCGTGAGGGAGGAAAACATGTGACGTCACAAGCGACGTGCCCAGGGGAACGATGGGAAATGAAGTGATAGGGGAGAAAACCAAACGCTTCCGGTTATTTTATTGTATTTTTTTTTTTTTTTAATTTTGTTTTGTATATTTATCTATTCATTATTTATGTATTTATTGTTTATATATTTATTATTATTTATTAAATTAATAAATTATTAATTATTAATTCTATTCTATTGTTATGTTTGTTGAATACTAATAGTGTATTACTGTTATGAACGTCATTATTATTATGATCATCGTCGTAGTCGTTATTATCATAACCATAATAAACATTTGATCTAAATAAATAAATTTGTTTTGCTTGATTGTTTTTTCTTCATTTTTTGTAGCTTTTTACAGTGCCACGTAATGAATTAAGTCTATTATTTTAAAAGTATTATACCAATGTAGTATTTTTACTTCCAGACTTTGATGCCCACAGTGGTTGTATTTTTAAAAAGGACACTCTTCAATTTCTTTCTTAGTATTTTTTGCAGTGAAGTTTTTTATTAAATGTAATTTTTTTTATTTCTGTTATCACTATTTATAATTATTGATGTTATTATTATTATTACTACTACTAATATTGGATCTAACAACATCTGATCTAAATAAATTAAATATTGTTATTGTTTTTTTTTTTTTTTTTAAGGTGCCATGTAATGTATTAAGCTGCTTATTTTAAATGTATCATACCTATGTAGTATTTTTCATTTCTGACTTTGGTGCCCCACAGTGGTAGTATTTAAAAACAACACCATTTAAGATAGCAATCCACATCACAGCACAATCATATGATTTTTTTTTACTCTATAGTCAGTATTTTTCAAATACTGAGGTCAAGAGTCCTGCATTTGGATTTTAGGGAAAATAGGTGTTTTAACCTGGTGTGATCAGAATAATGACTTTACTGTTGGCTTTTGGTTACAGCCTATTTTGATCATTACAAGACACATTATTATTGACAGTTCTTATTATGTAAATGTTCCAACAAACGTGCACAAGGAAGCAGGACCCAATTTTCTTTTACCTATATCCAATAAAAGGTTTCTGTCTGAGGAAAGACCAAAATTAAAATTTTGTTTTTTAGATTATTAAATATTCACTTATTTATTTTTTATTATTTATTTATTTTTACAGTATTACAAATCTAAGTTGGGGGTATTCGCTGATTGTTACCCTGGAAGACTATTCCCACACCTGACTTTTCACCAAAATCTAAAGTTGCACCTGGAACCTAGTTGCAAAAGCCCATGCGTTCTCAAAATACAGAGGACATGACATCAGTGTCCTCAGCGGTAGCTGTGACCCTAAAAATGATCTTCTATGGTCCTATAGTGTTTGACTGACAGCACTGCTCACGCACAGCAAGATCTTCACTGTATTGTATATTGTTATTTCTTTACAGGTTTATTGATTCTAAACAACCATGGCAGATTGTTTCAGTGGGAGGTGTTTTAACATCTTCATCCATATTTAATACAGATCCAAAGGCTACAATAACAGCATGGGGGTTAAATAGTCCATGTCCATGCAAACTGTTTTTCAGTCCAGTTTGCTCCTCCTGCTCTGTGTTATTGCTTGCAGCCGTAACTCATGTAGCAGTCTCTGTCTGTTAAGTCACAGTGCCACAGTACAGATAAACCAACAGCTACTGTGGTTAAAAAAGGGGAAAAAAAACGTAAAAGGAAATTGAGGAAAAGTGAGATGAGTGCTAAACATAAACAAAAATAAATGAACTTCTTTTGCATGGTAAGCGCATATTGTAGGCAGTCACCTGAAATGTGAGAAACTATGTTTTTATGAGAGTAAAAACAACAAATAAACCATTTGCAAAAATGATATCTAGATAAACACAACAGGTACAGAGAGAGTGCTGTGAGCTGCTTGTTTTCTTTTGTCCTCAGAAATCCTTTAGTTCAACATGAGGCACATCATTATCATCATCACCACCAGTGAATTTTGAAATAAATTCCAGTTTTCCCAGTGCATGCAATATTTTGAAGACTTGTGAGATGTATTCATTGTCATGTGCAGTTCTCTATTTTCTGGAAGATTTGGAAGCTATCATAAATACTGAAATAGGTGGCCTATTTATACTAATACATAACTGTCATCAGACCTCTTGTTTTGTGCTGACACTACTACATGACACCTTGAGAATATATGTTTAATAATTTTTCAAGATCCTCTGTATGAGTTCAGAGTAATGAATATTCTCTATAGTATTTAACCCTTTGAAAACTGAGCAAACAAACTGGTTGTATTTCTTTTAAAAACATGGGAAGGTTTCAATGAAAGTTACAAAGAAATGACACATAATCAACAAGAAATTAGTAAAAAAAAAAAATTAAAACAAAAGTAACAAAAATTACCTTTCAAATAGAAAAAAGTAAAGTCAAAACAAAAAAACAAGTAAATGACCCCCCAAAAAGTAATTTAAAATAATTAAATTGAATTAATCAAAAAAAGATGAAATATTTTAATTTAATTTTTATTTTTTAAATCTATCTTTAATTTATTTTTTTAGTTTATTAATTTTGTTAAAAAACAATGGAGAAAGGCAATAAGCAAGTTACAAATAAATGATCAAAAAGTTACAAGAAAAGGTTTTTTTAAAAAAGTACAAGAAAAATACCTGAAAAATAGCAAAAACGAAAAGTCAAAAAACCTGAATCATATAATATGTGATTATAGTTCTGTAACATAACTTTAAATCTATGCTTACGCTGATCATAAATTATTATAAATATAGATTTATGGACATCTTCCCCTGTAAAGAGATAGAGATGTATCCAAGGGGTGTGCGTGTCCTATTTTTAATTTCTCTTGTGGACATTTTCCCCCAATGTGTATATATATATACATATATATATATATATATATATATATAGATATATAGATATATAGATATATATATATATGCATATTCACAGAGTTATTCATTACCTTTTTCTGCATGTTTTCGAAGGAAATCAAACCAACTTTGCTCAGGTTTTAAAGGTTTAAATACTTTTGAAAGGCAACTAGATGCAGCAGAAGAAAAGTGATGTCGATCCAGGTTTCAAAGGGTTAATATATGTAATACAATGTCTCTTTGTGCAAAGTGCACACATGAATGTGGCATCAGACAACTTATTTATTGCTACTTCTCTTCCTGCTTTTTTTTTTTACCCCACTATGTGCTCTGCTGTGCTTCATCATGGCGTTCCCATCAGTAAATAGAAGGTGGGAGCTACTATGAGCAGCAAGCAGAGGGGAGAGTTGAAGGTCTGATAGGCTGTAGAAGGCATGAAGATGTCCTCATACTTATAGATGCTGATCATGTGGTCGCTGACAGGCGGACTGTCGATGTCATGCCTCGTGATGGAACCTGTTGAAGAAGGAAAGACGACGTAAGATGTCATGAAAGACAAAAAAAAAGACATGATGCTAAAGCTTGATCACTCACCTTGTATAGCAGGTCCCCATGCAAACAGGTAATACCAGGACAGGTGTAAGTCCACCAGTGTTTCCTCTCTGGGGACATATAACGGCCGCTTGAAACGGCAAGTCACCCGGTTGCTCTCGAAAATGCCCTCTTCATCTCTAGCAGGGTTTCTTTTTATTTCCTTGGCCCACTGGCCGACATTGTAGAAGTGATGAATTCGTACCCGTCCGTTATCGTCATGGACACAGCCCATGACATCATCTCCTCCCTGAGGAAACAGGAAGGGATGAAGAGCTTTATTCACAAATTGCCACATTTAAAAAAAAGGTAAGTATGATAAAAAATATATATATAACTGGGACAAATGTTATTTTTATTCATGCAAGTGCATTAAGACCTGTGTTTTCTACCAAAGAACTGTGATACAATGATACTGGAAACATGTTTTGAGTGTACAACTAATCATCTAAACATTTAGTTTTTTGGTCAGATGCCTGAAATAAGCTCTGTGGTTAGCACAAGCTTAAGAGACTTTCATGTTTTGTTCTACAACTTAAAATACGTCAGTAAATAACCCATTTGTGAACTTAAAGGATTTTATATGTCTTTAAAAAAGCGGTTGCTAAAAAGTGGCTACAGAACGACATCACACTGAACACAGCCTTGTAGTGATTGTGACGCAACCATTGTGAAGTTTGACAAAAATCTTAAGTGATGTTCATTTGTGGAGATTATCTTACTAAACAAAATGTGTATCATGAACATTTGTTTACCACTGATCTTATTTTCTACAATCCAATGGAGAAATCCAATAGGCTTTTTGACGAGGAAACCGGGGCGATGCTAACCTTTGCATCAGCCTATAGAAAAATGGAGAGACTTTTTCCTGTTGGATAGAGCAATATAGGGAAAAAAAAAACACTAACTGTCTGGCAAACTGCGTTTATAGCGATAAACACCAGTTCACCATATCAACTGAAAAACTGCCTCCATCATAATGAACCGCATGTTAGCTGGATGTCAAAGTCATGTTGAGCAAAAGATGTTTTATTTTCAACATATTTGTTTGTTTCATTATAGATGATGGACTACACCAGGTGTCTTCCACTTTTTAAGGACCCTTTAGCTTAAAGAGAGACGGAGCAGGGACCCCCACTACATATATTGTAAAATTGAGTTGAACTACAGACAGCAGTGAGCCCCACCCTCTGCACCTTTGCCAGTGGTTTCAAAAACCAGCTGCAATGTCATCCTCACAGGCGATTTGGCATTGTCAATTTATTTCCAGTAAAAGTTCTTGTTTTTGACACTGACAGGCTCAGATTGTTGTAGGTGTCTGACAACATTATAGAAAGGACCCTACATGTTCTCCTTATCTTTCACTGATCTGTTTGTATATTCTCTGTGGGGTCATTTACCGTAACGTTGTCAGACATTTCTAATAATCTGAGCCTGTTAGTGGCAAAAACAAGCACTTCAAGTAGACGTAAATTGACGGTGCACACTTGCCTGTAGAGATTACATTGCAACTGGTTTCACTGCTGCAGGCTGCAGCACTCTCTCTATATACTGGACAGTTTTAAAAAGTTGTTGTCTCCATTAGTCACTTAGACACACAAACACAGAAAAATAGCATCCTTTAATACAGTCCCACGGTCGAAGTTGTTGTTGTGCAGCTGCTCACCATTTTCTTGTCAGAGGAGAAACCTACAGCCACCCAGCCGTCTGTGTCTGCACTCATTTCATACTCCACATCGGTCCCGATGCGCCGATAACTCAGAAAGTAGTCACACGTTTCTGCATCACATCCTGGCTTCCCATATCTGTACATAAACAAATAAATAATTTCACTTTAAAGCCACTGCACACAAAGTTTCCCAATACTCTGAAAATCATGGTAGTCTAAAACTAGGACACTTTTAAATGAATGCCATCCACGTTTCAGAGAACGAAGGCTCAGCTGAGAAGTCCGTGTTTAGCTCCAGCTTTCTGAAGTCAGGCCACAGCAACCAGAATAAAGCAGCTCCAGGGAGAACAGCTGCACTGCTCCTGTTTCAGAGAGTGAGAGCGGGCAAAAGATGCGTCCTTCTCTAACCTTATGCAGCCTTTGGTTACTCCGCAGTCGCTGACTTTGATCTTGGCGAAGGGATCCACTGGTGGGGCGGTGGGGAACGGATAACCTGCAAGATGCAAAATCAGCACTCTGTTGGTTTCACACAAAAACAATTGATTGATTGCTTGATTGATTGCGATTGTCCTAAAGTCCTGGAAACGTTCTTAAATCCTAAAAATGTCCTAAAATCCTAAAAACATGTATTGGGGCTGCTGTGACTGACCCCTGGCTTCCTGTTATTTTGCTTAAGTGCCCCCCTAGCTAAGCGAGTTAAATCCTATAAATTTCCTAAAATCCTACAATTCTCTTAAAATCCCAGAAATGTCCTAAAATCCTGGACAGGTCCTTAAATCGAAGAATGTCCTAAAATCCTGAAAACGTGTATGGGGCTGCTGTTACTGGCCCCTGGCCTGCTGTTGTTTTGCATAAGCGGCCCCCAAGCAAAGCAAGTTTAGCATCCCTGAACTAAGGGGAGGCAAGCCATCTGTGTGCGCGTGTGTGTGTGCGCGTGTGCGTGTGTGTGTGTGTCAGGAAGAGGGGGTGGGCAGCTACCACCGGGGAGCTGGCCTGGGTGCTGAAAGGCCTTGCACAGTGCAGATAGGTTGGATGTAAGAGCACATTAACAGCACATGTTCAGTTTACAGTCTCTGTTTCATTTCTCTGGTTTACACTCTAAGCTTGTGTGTTATAAGTTTGTTTATTACGCATGTAACATGTAAACAATATCCACCAATCTTCAGTACAGTGCATCATATCCTTACCGTCATCGGACAGATATCTGGACTCCAGGAACTCGGAGGCGAAGGTGCTGTAGGAGTCCTTATGGGGCTCCTGGTGTCCCGGCTCTCCGTGCTCCCCGTGGCCGGCCCGGAGTGCTCCCTCATCGGTGGGGCTCGGCGCGACCCCCCACCATCCGCTCTGGATCAGCAGCACCATCAGCTGCGCGAGCCTCCGCAGGAAAATCATGGCCAAATTATATCCAAAAAAGAAGCGATTTGAACGACTAATCCGACTTGAAATGAAAGCGGATCCTCATTATTGTTTGAATTTCGGTATCTCCGCAGGTAGCCATCGCAGCGTCATCAAAAATCATCCCCGCATCCCCACCGCCTGTTTGGCTGTTTACGCGCAGGGATGTGGGGGGATTCAGCGCCGATGACTGTGTGATTTAGAGGCTAATCCAATCCGAAATTACCAAGATTTGTAATCGCACCATCTAATTTAGACACACACGCCCATAATCCTCTTTGAAATCCGAATCTAGATGCATTGCATAGCTGATTAATCTCGACATATTTTTCAGTCGGAGTATCGGCCGGATGAATGGTTTCGCCCGGCCTCCCCTTGCTCTCTCTCCTCAGTCAATCACAGTAACAGCCAATGAGGAGCCGCTACGTGCAGTTATCAGGATCAATCAATTGGGGATTATGCCTCATGGGCAAAAACAGAGAGGGTATGTGTAAAACAGTTCAGTCATTCAGAGATTTAGAGTATATGGATTACATCACATGTAGTGTCACAAAAGCCAGGAATACAAAACCATGAATAGGAAGGAAATAAATGAATAAGTAAATTGGTTGGAAATAAAATTATTGTCATAAACAGGATTTGAGAAAGATTAGGTTCCTGAGACATCACCAAAAACAAGTCTCTACACTATAACAGACTGCCGTAAAAATGCAGTCAAAATCAAACAGTAATTTACTTGCATTAGTTTTGTATTTTGGAAGTAGGCGTAACAGAGGGACAGAGGCAAGATGCAGGTTAGTTATAGTATTACAGTGCCAACCTCACATTGTACAGCAAAATAGCCTATATACTGTTGAAGTAAACAGGGGCGAAATATTCGGGGGAGTGTTGGACTGATTAACCAGGGCCCCTATGGCAGGGGGCCCACTAAGCATGGAATGAAAAGGGTTTGTTTTTTGCAGATTTTTATTTATTTATTTTTAATTTAGTAATTTGTGCCATAACTAAATTAGAATTGTCTTGCCTCTGAGCTGGGTATGGAGGAAGTAACAGCGCCAAAACAATGTCTGTATAAATGAGACAGCTGGCAGGACGGGATCATGCGCAACACAGATGAGACATTTTGACGACATGTTATACCTGCGATCCACTGCAGAAGATTTAAAAAGAAGCTGATAGCAGTGAGCAGCTGACTCAAAGAACAACAGCGGCCAAATTCCCCAAATTGGGAAAACAAGGACATTTGAGAGCTCATTACTCCATCTAGCAGAGAACAGGATCAGTCACCATCTATCAGGGACAGTAAATGATTCAGTTATTCCCATATTATTGTTTATAAAGTGCTGCCACACTAGACACCATCACTGTTGTGCTACAAGCCTGTCGGCCTCCTTTGGTTCTGCGATGCCAGCATGTTACCTAAAATCACACTTGGCATGATGCTGCTAATTAAATACCCTCCATGCCTTTAATTGCCAACTGCTTTCTTTAAGTTATCCTAATTTCCAGCTGCATTTTCTTTATTAAAAAACAAAAACAAACATCTGGCACATCTATATCACATCTGTCCAATAATATGAGTATTTTTATGCAGGTGCAAATCTAGATGCAGTTTAAAAATGTATGAGGACTGTGCACGCTTGTATGCTCTGTCTGTGTGCATTATTTATTTAACATTGTGCAGCTCTGTTTTAATTTGTGTATTTAGTTCACAATGTCTGTGTGTCTCATTCCAACTGCTGTGGGAACGCGGCAGGTCAGGTGACCCTGCAGGTGTACCTACAGTACCTGTGAATTTCTAAAATTAAAACGCAATATGAAGACAGAAATTTTTGTGTATATGGAGAAATATTAATCATTTTACTTGAACAAAACATCATCTAACTGTCCTCACTCACATAATTCAGCTCTTAATCCATCCACTCTGTGTTTTTGGTGGTTGTACACAGTCCTGCCACTTGATGGTGATATAAAGCCACAATTTGAACTTCATGTTCAGGTTAGTTTAGGGAATCTCCTCCGAGACTACTATCTATCTTTTTTAGAGAAAACCACTTTCCAGCTGGTCCTGAGGGAAACTGATGGATTTTTGTTGTTGTTTGCTGTTTGTTTTTTTTATTTGTTGTCATATTTGGTATTGTTTGATTATCCTGTTACTTTTATTTCTTGTTAAATGTTTCCTCTAACTGTGCTTATACTGTAATATTTTCATTCTGATGGACCCATCTGAAACAAGACGGTGCATTTCAAGAGGCTATTCCTGATAGTTTCCAAAAGTTTGGTACGTAATATCTAGGTTAGAAATAAATGTCTCATCCACTTTTTTATTTCACCTTCAGTTTTATCTACATATTTAAAAGGACATTAGTCATTTCAGTTCACCTGTTTCTTATTTAGGAGTAACAGCTGGTAAATTCATCAGCTCAGAAACAGAGACAAAAATACAGAGAATCTGTCTCCAATGATGGATCGTCACTGTGCGTCTTGTAGAAATAAACATCACAGAACTGCTAATGCCTCTGACTCACAAAGTCAGGGAAGGGTGACAGTGAAATTAATATTTTTACACTTGCTCTGTGTCCAGTCATCATCATTCTCAAATTTTCTCAGTACTTAATATGTCCTGAGTCAGTCCATTTAGTCGACGCTCTCAAAGCTGTGAACAGAGCGGTGGAAGTTTAACACTGCGTGCAAGCTTCACGAATCAAAGGGATTTAAATTAGCATCAGAAACTGATCATCTATAGAGATCATAATGACGATAGCGACACTTAGAGCTCTAGAAATAAATGTAATATGTAGCTTGTAGATTGTGCAAACAGTAGAGAGTCATATTTAATGAATCATTACATACTTTTATTCACAGATGAAGCACGTTTGGGCGACTGGTTTTGCTTAAATTCTTGGAAATTTCTGAAATTGATTGAATGCATAATTAAATGAGTTTCTTAAATTGATTACTTTTGTTGAGTATTCAGCCAAAAAAGTGACCAAAAAGTGTTGAGTTACTGATTTTTGGAGCAGGGACAGCAGGTGAATAAACGTAGCTGTTCACGTTTGTGTCCTGTAGGTGATGCTGGTGTTACACACTCTGAGACAGACTACACGTGTGAACAGGCAACAATGACTGTCAGAGGGATTAAAGGCTGACTGTCAATCACACACACCGTCTAACAATGCAAATGTTTTTTAAACATCCATAAAACATGACGTCTGGTGAATATCAGCACAAAGTCTGATAGGAAATAAAACAGTAATACCCTTAATAATATAATCATCTGGCACTTTTTAACTCTGAGTTTCCATGTACATGTTTTTGTGCATGTGTGTGTTGCATGTGTTCTTTTAAAGGTTGAGTGTGTTGGATTTAGGGGCATCTATTGGCAGAGATGGTATTTAATGTTTATTACTATGTTTTAATGGGTTTACAATAAATTAAAACTAAGAATTCTTGTGTTTTTGTTACCGCAGAACAATGGTTCCCAATCTGGAGGTCTCGACACTTGCGATCGCCAAAGCTTGACAGGGAGTTGCAAGGCCTTTTCTCATTTTTGTGAAAAAAATTGATGAAATTGTTATTTTTAGTTTAGATTATTTAAGGTACAAAGGGGTGACCTCTAGCTCACCTGGTAGAGTGTGCACCCCACATAAGCAGCTTGGGTTTGATTCTAACCTATGGCCCTTTACAGCGTGTCATCCCTCATTTCTCTACACAATTTCCTGCAACTGTCCTATCAGACAGACAAAACTGTATTTGACAAATCCTTAAAATATCAGGGAAAACTCGTCTCTGATTAAATATTCACAGGAAAAAATCTGCTCAAAATGTATCCAAATCACTAGTTTTACATAAATACATAAACTTCCGGCAGTTATTGCATTCATTATTTGGGTTAATTTTACAGTTGATCAGCTGTTTTGTGCTGTTGTTGCTATGCATTAAACATAATATGAAATATCTATAAATACGTCATTTAGTCAGGGGTCATAATTTCACTTCATGATAGAAATGAGTCTCTTAAGGAAAACTGTTGGGAGCCATTACCTCAGAATGAGTTTATATCTACATACGGAGCAGCTCCTCTGCTACACAGTCCGCCATGTTATTCTACAGTAGCCCAAAATGAACAAACACCCTAAATAAGATAATTTGCTGCCAACTGGTGAAGTTCCAGTTCTGTAATCTCAGCACTGCATGCCACTAAACATCATTCACGCTGGACCTTTAAATTTATATTTTGCAGGTCTAAAGAGCATCCACTCATGCATGTAAAACGTGTGATTTTGCATCATGTTTGCACGCACATACGTGTGTGCACATACAAGAGTGTGTGACCTTTAACCCTCTCCTCACACTCTCTCTCTGCAGACACAAATCAACCTGATCAATCGCTTCTCTTGTTCTCGATCCACCCAATTATCCCTCGTTTATCCTCCTATTATTCCCACTTCTACCACCCACCCACCCTCTCTCCCTCTCTCCCTCTCTCTTGCTCTCTCTCTCTCTCTCTCTCTCCTTCTCCTTCCCAATTACCATTCTGTGTAGGGGGCAATGCTTGCTGGGTAATGAGGGACTCTGGGCGTACCAATCTTATCTTAATAGCCTTAAAGGGCCACTCATTAACACAAACACTCACTCTGTCTCTCTCGCACACACAAACACTCACACACACACACACACACACACACACTCACACACATCTGTCCCTGCACATCATGCTATAGAGAGAGATGGAGTGACGAGAGAGAGATGGAGTGAGCGAGTGAGGGACGTGATGGAAGAAGCAGGAGAGAGAGAATGAGACAGGAGAGAGGAAGGGGATGGTGGGAGAGAGGCGATGAGGAGAGGGTGAGGCAGGGCGAGGGGGGGGTTGTCTGGTAAATGTCAGCGGTGTGTCTCCTGGGCCTGAGAGACGAGTTAGTGACAGGAGAACAATGGCCGCTGGATTCATTCAGAAACACAGCTGCTGTGAGTGCATGTCTGGATCTTCTGCTTAGCCATCCATAGCCACTTTTAAAGGCAGAGCTAAGCACATATATGCACATTAACACACTCTCGTATAAAAATGCACGGCTGGCACACATCAGGCCACTCACGAGGTAAGCCCTGGATGTTATGGAGGATCAGCAGCGATGTGGATGGCTTTCAGGGCTGTCAGTCAATGACAGCCCCAGTAGATTCAAACGTACGTCCTGCATACTCATATCTACTCTGCCACTGCTTCTTCTCTTTCCTCTGACACCCGAAAGGATGAAGCTGGCAATTTTCTACATTTCTCTAATTGTCAACAAATCCAATGCAAGGGGCAACAATAAATCTGATCCCGCTGACAGCGCTGATGTAGCTCATTCCTCTGTGCCACAAAGGTTGCTATTAAAAAAATCTAATAAAATGATTGCAGAACAAAAATTTCTCCAATGTGCAAACATGTAGGACGAACAATGATGGTTGACACAGAAAATGCAAAGATGCAAAAGGCACTATAGAGCCACTTTTTGATACATTCGTTCTGGCCTGCTGTTGAAGAATTATGATTTTCTGAGTAATGTTAAGATGACTGTAATTGATTGTTTCTGTTATTGCTAAATTTAATATGATTTGTGAGAAAAAAGAAAGATAAATATAGAAAGGTTGACCATTTGTATCTACAGTAGCTTCTGTTATTATTAGGAAAAGGGGAGAGTATATATATAATATGTATAGACGTATTATGAGAAAAAGTGTAATATGGGTTTTTGTTATTGTATAAATTACACACTGTAATAAGCAAATAAACCAAATATGAATGAATGAAACAACATGGCAGACTTTGAGCCATTCTAAGGCAACAAAAACATGATTCTTATTTTCAGGTAAATATAGACAGGTGGTTCCCAACCTGGGGTCATGACTCCCACTAGGGGTCACCAAAGCTTCATGGGGGTTTGTAAGGTCTTAGATTTACAGAGGTTTAAAAAGTATGTTAAGAAAATACACAGTGGTCCTTTATCTCATCATTTCCCGGATTTCTGGTGAGAATACAATCAGCCTCGCCCTACATTAAAAAAGTACAGTTAAACTACCACAGAGTGGGTAGAACAATGGCCAAGCTTTAGGGAGAAGAAAACACCGAATTTGTCAAAAAAAAGTAGACTATAAAGAATGAATGGTTATTACAATTTAAAAAATGTAATAGAGACAAAGAATCATATAAAACGATCCAAAAACTATCAGGAAACTTATCTCAGATAGCTCTGATGCCACATTAGTAAATAATCAGCTCAAAATTCATCCACATTGCTGGTTTTATACAAATTTTCTGCTGTTATTGCATTTGCTATTTGCGGGAAAAGTGGATTCTACTGATAAGACCCCTGAGCAAATTGGTTTGATTTCATTTGAAAACGTAAAAAAAAAGTTCAGTGAGAAACTTTGCAATAAATGTCACGCAAATTGCAAGAAATTAGTAGATTAACAACATTATTTTTACATAATTAGGCTTGGAAAAATGTCCAGAAAAGTAAATTTAAAATTATCATAATTATATCTTTAAAATTACTTTAAACATATAGATATAAATATAGATAAAGATATACACAAGTCATTTTTCTTTTTTCCCCTTTTATTTTTTTTACTTATCTTGTATTTTTTTTAATCAATTTCTTTCTTATTTTTTGAGCATTTCTCCTTTAGTTGCAAATTGCCTTCTTCCCATGTTTTTGAACGAAATCAATCCAATCTACATTTTCAAAAGGTTAAAGCGAAATGCAAAATACGAATGCAAATAATAAAGTAAACTATATACAATATGGGGTTGGCACTACAATACCTTTGGTCTTTTAAATGGATTTGTTGACTCTAAGTAAAATGTAGAGCAACTTCAGCCTTATTTTGTTTTGTTTTTTTTTTATCCCAGTTCTGCCTCCTCTTTGCCTGTATGTCTTTTGCAGATAAAATATTTACCTCTGCTCATTTCTTTACTTCTGGCACTATTTGGTGGCTGATAAGTAACAAAAATGCAGAGGTATTGTTTTATTCCTTTGCAGAGCTGCAGAAACACACCTGTAGGTTTTGTCTTATTTTGGCTCTTAACTCAATGCTGGATTCCTCCCACCTCATTCTCTATCGGCTAGATCACTTATCGACTCACCCCCTCTTATAACGGCAAGCCATTACCTCTGCCTCAAACTCTCTCACACACACACAAACAGTCATAAAGCAGCTCTGTGATGTCGCTGCAGGCCTCCCCACCTCCAGGGCTTCATTTAGGAGATGTCAGAAATCACTTTACTCACAGACAACAGTAAGGACTATTGGCATGTTCTTCTGTCTGCAGAGCAAATGCACCTCCACCCGACCCATCCCACCTACAAAGACACTAACATGCATCCTTACCGGTGTGTGTTTATTGCACTAAGTGGGAAAACTTTCTGTAAGAGTGGGATGTGAACAAAGGCATGTCTGTCTTTGTCTTATTTGCATACGTGGTTTGGTTTGTGCAGTTTGTCTGTTGGGGTCTCGGTGTGTACCAAAGGCTGAGAGCTTCCATTGTGCTGATGAAATGTTTGCTTTTGAGATAAGGAGACACAGATGAGACATCGATCACACTCATTAAACACCTCCAACTGTGGT
>NC_056469.1:28063909-28258909 GCF_008729295.1 Plectropomus leopardus | reverse complement strand
TATATCTAGTGGGTTTACCCGTGTTTGAAAAACCCGCGTGCACACTCTAATTTGGAAAGGGGTATTACCATCACTTGAGGCTTTGGGAACACGAAATAGCGACATAAAGGTACACTGAGCTATTACTGAGAAAAAAAATATACGTAATAACACAAATTAATTCTGTAAATCCAAAATGACAATGAAGAATTATTTTCTACTGAAATATTCATCTTTCCACAGTATCCTGTAACACATAAATTAGAACAGTGACTAAAGTAAATAAAAATAACCCCAAAAATATACTGACACTCACTAAAGTTACACTATCTCTGCTCTGTTTTAAGCCCCGACACTTTTTTTTTAGCGAGATAGACAACAAAGGAACAATCTGAACAATCTGATTGTATCAAATAATATTCACAGATCAGAAAATGCATATGTGTAATCAGCGAGAAAATATAACTAAACATAAACATCAGCACGCCATAGCTTTGTGGAAACTTTGATGATTATTTAATCTTATCAGTTGGTTACATATTTGTTTATCAGAACAGAATGTGCAATCGACGCGTTATTTGTTTTTTTCTAAGTGTTATCTTGTGTTTTCTTATCTAACTGCACCCCATCAACGCTGCCGGACATTTCCTCATAACTTTACATCTGAAACAAGACTCCTCACATCTTTATGGATAAAACCTCCTGTGAATTAGATGACGTCTGATGTATAAAATCTATGGACTCGTTTATCTTTAAGCTGCACGGTGGTTTAAACCACAACCTGCAGCGTAGAACAAGTCGTAATGCTTCTCTTTCCCCAGCCATAAAGCTATTTTTATAGAGGCTATCTATAATATCCCACTATCAGAGATTATAGAAGTTTTATTGTGATCTCCCACAGAGAGAAGAGTTTTATGTAGCTTTAGTAAATCATTCCTTTCCTCTGTGATATCAGCTCCTAATACTGTTTTGCCAGTGTGAGTATAAGAGTTGTGCAGTGTTAACATTTATGAGGTGTGAGCTAATATATTTGAATAGTTTATGGAAGCAGTAAAGAATGAAATACATAATTTTCTAACATGTACCATGTAAAACAGCTCTTAAAAGATGAGCTGTGAATACAAATGCAGATTTTCTACTGTTTAAGCATATTCTATCATTCATGACCAGGAAGGCTTTTTCTCCTCACTGCATTTATCCAATAATAAAACTCCTCCTGTCTCTTGTGCAAAATGTGAAAATATCTGGAGCGAAATGCATCTTTATAAAATTGAGGAACATTAGCTTGTGGGTCAAGTATTTGTTTTGGGATGCTCTATTAATTGATGATTTTAACACATTTCAATACAACCAAGAGAAATGTCATTTTTGTGTCATTGTTGAAAAAACATTTGAACCTACTGACTGATTAGGACTACAGATGTCCTGTAACTGTTTTTGCTGCGGCCGTATATCCAAAGACACATTTATAGTTAGAACATCGGACATCAGGTTTAGAGTGTTACACATCTAACTGTACTGTACAAACTCACTCTGTTGATTTTAAGTGTTACATGTCAGACGTTAAAATTTGCGCTACTGCTACAAAATGAACTCTTACTTTGAAGTTTTTTACTATTTTCATATTTAGCCAACTAATTTTCCATCTGCTATTCTATTTCTCTTCTTAAAAATGTTGAGAAAGGGTGGCTGCAATGTTGCCCATCTGTTATTTATTTAGTTTTTTAAATTTTTACTCAGAGTAAAAAGTCTATTTAAAAAAAAAAAAGATTTAACAAATAATTGATCAGCCCTTCCAGAATGTTGCAATCGCAACAGTTGATGCAAATTCAACCGGTCCCTTAAAATTCTGCACGACTTTGCAGTTTTGACTAATGACCACTTTTCCGCAAATGTGAACAATCATTATAGTTTCCCCTCGAGTTTCACCAATCACTTCCTTTTGTATTACACATTTCATCAATCAACATTTCGTCTGCCACACAAAAATTACACTCTCCATCATATGTGTGTATATATATATATATATATATATATATATATATATATATATATATATATATATGTTGCAAGGTCACATGACTAATTGATGAACTAGAAACCTCAGACACCACAATGATGATGAAAATAACAAAAAAAAACCCCAAAAAACATGGGAGGACATAATGTATTTGATTTTGTTAGATTTTTTTCTGATAAAGTGTGACATCCTGTCTAATTTAAAGTGACTACTCAGTAAAAGTCTAATAAAAAAAGTGTTTTTATAACTTTTATTTGTTAAACATGCCCTGCAGCTCCTGGAATTAAATAGAATGGAAAAAGTTGAGAGAAAAGGTTTGGCACCCACCTTGTTCGAATTATTTGCTAAAATGTTCCATACTGTCGCAAATACTAACAAAGAAAACAACGCCTTATTCATTAATATTCAAACCTGCATAAAACTAAAAATGCACTGCTGCAAACGCCATTCCAGCATCACATTTAAATCTCGTGTAGATTTCTGTGTTTCGGGGCAGTGCATGACCTGGTTAGTGTGCTGGAGGTTCAGATTGATGCATTAACACTAACTTTCTCTCTTCATCAGCTGCATTTAGCCCATGATTAACTCCCAATCATATGGTGTGATTAAAAGTCAGAGTAAAAATATTCCATACATATTTAATATTCCACTAACAAGGAAACCAGCTCCCAAACTGCCAACAAAATAGATATACACCCACAACACGCACACACTCCCACATACATCTCTCCTTTCCTCGCCTGAAAACACACACCTAAACATTTCGCAGCTATCTCCCCCACACCCCGGCGCTGGCTGGGTGGAATTAGAAAACCAACCCTGCGGTCTCATTAATTAATTAAACACCATGTGCCAGTGGCACCTGGGTACCGGTTATCGCTGCCACTCAGACACACCGTGATCTCAATAACCACCCCACCACAGGGCACTGGGAGAGGGGGGACGAGGGGACGAGGGGGAGGAGGAGGGAAGGGACATCGATTCTTCTTTCACAACTTTGAGGTGAAGACAGTTTCTTTAAAGAGCGAGAAAAACAGGAAGAGATAGAAAAGAGAGCTGAGACACCATCTTCCTGTGTAGGCAGTAAAGTGGGACACATTCACAGTGAATGTGTCCCTCCCTTACAGGCTCCACGGGGCCTTTTTATCATCTTGCCTAGCGGGGCCCCTAAATCACTGCAGCAACACCCTCCTCATCATCTACTCTTAATACTTCTGCATGTGGAAACACTGCAGGAACACACACACACACACACACGCACACACACACACACACACACACACATACATTAAGCTGCTCTCTGATTCCTGCACTGGTAGCATTTTGTATTTTTAGACTGTCTGTAAATATTATTGTTTGGTGAATTACTCGGAGTTTCCTTCCTTTATTTACAAAAATATTATGAAATGTTCACTGCTGTTGTTTTTGTATATAAAGAGGGTTTCATAGAGTTTCAAAAGAAATGTTTTACCCTTTTTACACTTACTCCTAGTATTTTTTGGGAATACAGTTTAACATTTTACTGATTACTTTTAAGGGCTTGTTTAACAGTTTTTGCATAAAGCGTTAACTGTTAGTTGTGGTTTGGCCTTTAAAACAGCATTTTGGGGACCGGAAAACGTTAACTTTTGAAACCGGCAACCCCTTCTGTCACTGTATAAACCTGCACTGTGCAGATCCCGTGAGAACGGTGACGTCTTCTTCTATGGTCTGTCATTACAAACTTACACCAGCAACTACTGGCCCAGCATGCATACTGCAGCGTTTTTGGTGGTTTGTGCGACTACGTGTACCTGAGGATCGGTTTCACATGTATATTAAAATGTTTGAAATGCTCACAGCTTTTATTATTTCAAAAGATTTAATGTTTTTTTTTTTTTAATCACGTTTTTAGATCTGAAGTGCGGTCATGAGTTAATTTTTTTTTGACATGAGCTCACAACAAAACATTCCTGAAAAAGGCAATTTAAAGTCTAATGGGGGGTTTTGCAAAGTTGGGCCCACAGGCCAAAGTGGGCACGCCATAAAGTTCAATTTGGACCACCAGATGTTTCTAACGAAAAAAACAAACAAACAAAAAAAAACAACCTCTCCAGTGTGCCAAGCATGTAGAAGAACTGACCGATGTGAAAATGTGAATGATGCAATCTAGTTTGATTTGTCCTTTCTGGGCTACTGTAGAAACAACCTGGCAGACTCCTGCTCCTCATGCAGATATAAACAGACAAAAACATCTCATTTGAAGGTAACAAAAACAAAATGATTCTTACTTTCAAGTGATTATACACTAAAGAAAACATAGTTATGAATATTGTATTCAATTTCTGCCAATAGATGTGCCTAAATCATACACACTGGACCTTTAAGAAGCTCATTTTAAATGTTATTTATGTGAGAGATAATGAACAATTGTCTGAGTGCCAAGGCAGTGGCAGATCAAAGAACCGAAAACAAATGTCATGGTTAAAAGTATATAAAACTGGATTTCCTTTGCCTACACAGAATCTACATTTCAAAATAAAAAATATATATGTATATAAATAAATATGTTTTATTCTACTTGCACACATAAAAAATCTCAAGATCACTACCATAAATTGACTGAGATCTTTCACTGTGATATTCCAAATGCTAGACTTACATCAAACCAGGCTCACCTGCGCTAATTGGATCTGTAGGGACAAATAATTTCCAGTTCTGAAAAACAAGCTGTTGGTTTCTTTGCATTTCAGTTTTTAAAATTGACTCTGAAGAAACGTCTGAATCAATGTGAGAAGTGGGAATTGAAAACTCAATGCTGGTCGACCACAAACTGAAGCAAATATCAGAATAATTTATTTCTGAATGACTGACTCAGTGTCCCTCTGCTCTGATGGAATAATAGAGAACGTATTAGATTAATAAGTAACATATTAAGCGTCCTGTCATCATGAAGTCACAGTCAAGGCTATCTGCGCCTAATGAAGGCGTTTCAACTGTTACACAACCTGGTTACCGCGTCCCAATAATTGGTAAATGCACTTCAGTCCAGCTTCTGTTGACTTCAGCTCACAGGAACAATGGATCTTTTGGGGAACTGGAACAGCATGTTTTCCCAAATGACATGGCGACAGGTGAGAATTACCTAATATATCCAGAAATGTTAAACTTGATGCAGCATTACCGACAGTTCTGTCGAAGTATGTGCATGTTTAAATTTGGTGGTAAAAACAGGTACATTTTTCAAAGTAAACGTATTTTATGGATAACAAAAGTCTGATAGCTGTTTTATGAGTTACTCTCAACTAGGTTTGCAAAGATGAACACTAGGACAAGAGATCATACAAAAGCTGGAAAAGCAGAGTCCGCACTTTGCTCCCATAAACGTAGATTTAATTGCGCTGTGGTATTTCAATTAAATATTTGTTCATGACTGTTTTTTCATCTTTTTTTGTGTGGGGAATTCCACACCATACATAAGATACCATAACAGAGGAGTCTTTTTTTCATACTGAGTCTAATTTCAAGATCTTCATTGCTGTGCAATTCAGCTTTGTTTTGTGAATATTGTCTCACTTTTACTGTCTCTTATTATCACCCGGTGCTCTCCATATATCACCCCATTATGTCTGTCATCTTTGAATAAATATAAATATCTTCTCTATGGAATTCTGTGAGAAAAAAGGATGTGTGGATACTGTGCACTCCTGAATTTGGCTCTTGTTTCTTTTAGACTGATCCGAGTGTGTCGACAGCAGAAATCGGAGACATGATTGAGTTTGTGAATCCGTGGTCAGGATTGTCTCTTTGGGGTGTTTATGTTGGAGACGGACGTGTAATCCATTTTGGAGTGGGAGGTAAGAAACTGCAGCATTGAACTTAAACATCATTTAACACCCATTTTTAAAATTCATACGTTTGTTCCTGTGGTCTATCACTACGGCTCACACACTTGTGGTGTTCACACGGATGGAGCTACCTGCCACTGTAACTACTGTATTTACACACTTAAAAGCCGATACTTCACTAAGTTATGGAGCCTTGCAGCCACTGCATTGTCATCAACATGGTCATGCAAATATTTCACAATAAACATGTCCTGTTTATGTTATTTATGCTGTTTTATCTATTTGTTGATGTACAGCACTTTGGTCAACTCTGTTGTTTTTAAATGTGCTTTATAAACAAATTTGGATTGGTCAAAAATCCCTGTGTAAACAACTGAAGGCATTCTGTTGAAAGAAAGGTCGTCAGAGGGCTTTTATTTTTAAACAGAGACAGGAAAGGTTGAGTTTCCGAGTAACTACTTATATTTGTTCATGTCTGTGAGTGATTCAGACAATGAAACTGTAGTGAAAAACCAGGATGACCATCAAAACACCATTTACACTGTCTATTTTTGCTGAAAACCACGTGTCACCTGGTAAAAACCGTTGAGACAGAATTTCTAAATATGCCGCAGCTGAGCAGCAGCCACGCCACACATGAGCAGCTGTTCTGACCTGTTAACATGGCGCCAAATTAAAAAATAAAAGGTTCCACGATGCACATGCACTGGTCAGGCAGGTGGTGTGGCCCAGAGCATTAGATAGTCTAGAAATATTAACATAAACAACTCTCTCTCAAAACCAAAAAAGTGCTGAAATTTTGTGAGAATCAAGTCTGGAGCTGCTTCACAGACTAATGAGAAGGAAAGATGTTATAGATGACACTGAGAGCAGCCAGGGGAAAGTTCTGAGTATTTAAATACCTTTTCTATTCCTGGAATGAGAACAAAACAAAGGAATAAAAATCATTTGTGTTTAAAAAAAGAAAACAAAAATACTTAAGATCCACAAAATCAAGCTTCCATTCAGTGTGTATGAGCAGCTCCAGATGCTATAATTAATGACATCACAAATTTGAGACTTGGCTCATGTTCACAAATATTGACTGTCCTTTCCTAGACCATGAAAATAACGTCATGAAATTCTTAATTTTGTTGTTCCCCTTTAAAAAGTGTCACATGCACCAGGTTTATTTTACTGAAAGCTATATTTTCATCCACGTTGTTTCTGTGTCTGCCTATAAGATGAGAACATGACACAGAGAGCCTGCCGCAGCTTCGTCCAGAAAATGGTTCCAAAGTCAAAAGGTGATCGTGTTTTGAGGAAGACGAGGATCTGCACACAGCGCATTACGGAGATCAAAGTTCCTCCAGGAACTCGCATCCGGGTCAACAACAACAAGCACAACCTGGTTCCATCTCCACAGGAGATGATGATGAACCGCTGCGAGACGTTTCTGCACCAGGAGTTTAAATACGACCTGATGAACTTCAACAGCGAGCACTTTGCCACATTTGTTCGATACGGAAACGCTGTGTGCAACCAGGTTGGTTCAACGACACCTGAGTGAATGAGATTGTGTGGTAATTATTCGATCTATAGCTAATCTAAGTTTTTATTAATTATTTAATCTTTTTTTAGATTCCCTTTAAGAGAAACAATGATGCGCATTCAGACACGACTCAAACTCTGCAGATGATAATGCAGCAACGGATGGAGACCGAAACTTAAGATCATCTGCGGCGCCTCTCATGTGCATCGGTCACGATGACTTTGTTGATGAATGGAAATTAAAGTTCTTCGCTGCTACATTGCCTGAGAATGTTTCATTACACAACTTCACAATCAAAACTGTTCAATGAAATGAAAAAGGACGGTGCAACACTAGCCGACGTTTCCCTGCCTCTGTGTTCACCCCCAAAATCCTTAGCCAAGTCTATTAAAGGCCAAAAAACTTGGCAACAAAGCAAAGCACATAAGAGTCGGGAAAAGTATGTGTCCTCTTGTTTATTAAGACTTCAGGAATGTCAATAAGAGCATTTCTATACAGTAGGAGGGCTGAGGAGACCAGCGCGCAGACACAATGACCTTCTGCTATTCTCCTTGTTGATAATGACCCAGACAAAGCCACACTGCCCATCAACCAGACCTCTAATAAAGCCAAACACTCTCTATCATCTGCTAATAACCTCCACGCAGCAGCAAGAGTCATGAACAGGCCAGAATCTTCTGAATGCGAGGAGGGGAACAAAGCTCTGAGCGAACAGGAAGTAGTGGAAAGCATCCTGTTTATCGATCTGCGACTGTGCGCCAGTACATGGCGATAACTACATTCTTCTTTTTCAACCCCAAAAACACACAAAGACAAAGACTACTGTAGCAAAGTGAGAAAAAACAGTGCAAAACATTTCACTCTAACGATCAATCCTTGAGCTCATTTGCTTGGTTCTCGGCTGCGGCGCTGCTACACTTGCACACTCACACACTTTGCAGGTGTGGTATTTTTCCAGAGATAGGGTATGTAAACTCGTTACTCTTTTCTTAATTGGTATAGAGATTCCGTCCTTTTTTTCCTCTAAGCAACCCCTCCGGGGGAATGCTGATTGATTGTCCTCTGGATTCTCATAATACCCCGCTGCTGCCTCCCTGCTCACACTGCAGTCCCCAACGTCCACACACAACCCACAGTTCAGTAAGAGATCATTTTTCCACCTGCTTCTTCCCCAGCTTTCACATCACTGCGTCAGCCTGACAATGTACCCATACAGCTGGTCTGAGAAGGCCTCGAGAGAGAATTTATCTTGCACCCTCCTCCTCCCAGCTTGTCCCATGTCCCTGCGGAGCTGCGGCTCCCTCACTAGCTTCTCCATGGCCTGAGAGAAGGCCTCTGCCGTGGGCTCGCACAGGAAGCCCGTTTCCCCGTCTGCCACGCTCTCCAGGGGGCCCCCAGAGTTCACCGCGATAACAGGGCAGCAGCAGTACATTGCCTCGACGGGAACTATCCCAAAATGCTCTCTGCTCGGGGTGTACAGCACGGCTGCGCTGCCCCGCAGCAGCGCCACCTTCAGCGAGTCAGAGGGGGAGCGCAGGAAAGTGACACAGTTCTCCAAGTGGAGCTGCGCTGCCAGCTCTTTGAGTTCAGTGTAATGTTGAACATTTTCGGTAACTCGGTCATCGTAGCCACCCGCCACCACCAGGTGAATACCTGCTCTCCGGTCGGGAGGAAGGCTGCTCCTCAGGGCTGCGAGAGCCACCAGAGCGAGGCCCAGGTTCTTCTTTCTCTCGTATCGGTTCAGGGAGAGGAACAGGCAGGAGGTTCCCTCGGGGAGCAGCCCCTCCAAGCCCGCTGCTTCACTGGCCTGCTGGTCAAAGGTACGCGTGTTGAGGGAGGGATAGAGGACGTCTGTCTGGACTCCTTTCAGACCACGAAAGGTCTCTCTGAAGACGCCTGCGGTGAACTGGCTGTTTACCACAATCTAAGAGGAAGTACAGAGAGATTAGTTCATAAGGATCACACATATAGCGCAAGTATTTTAATTCTCATGAGCTGGATGACAGCCTGCAGACTTTGATTATCCTGAAGTCTAGACCAAAATCGAAATGTCATTTTCTTTTCTGTCAGAGCCCTGAGCTCTTACAACAGCAAGCCTGTGGAGATCAGGCTGTATCACATTTTTAATAATCACTTTGGTTTATTCAAGCTGTTAAAAATTACATACCCTGTATTTTGATTTATTCTATTACACTGCAGTTTTAGCAGTTATAAAGAGCCAAAGTCAGTCTGGAGGTTAAACTTTACCCCTTTTAACCTGTTTAACAACATGTGGATGAGACGAACAATGTTCTCAAAACTTTGAGCACTGAGCTTTAAAAAACAATTGTTTTGGTTTTTTTTTTTTACTGTTTTTCTTTTGTTGAAGGAAGCTTTTACCGGAGACAACCTGTATTAATATAGTTTATTATCAAAATGATCTATAGTACCTCCAGTGCCATGAACACACTTTGTGCATTAGAATCAGCTTAAATGGGCTCTATGGATGTTTGAGTTGTTTACATTTGGTTCTCATGGTTTGTTTGTTTGTTTGTTTGTTTATTAAGATCCCCATAAGATTCTGTGTTAACGGTAACTACTCTTCCTGGGGTTTCCATTATGTTCCATTAACAATATTTTATTTACTAGATTACATTTATACACATAACATTCATACACACAATTAGGCTAAACACACTGCAACACTAACACAACACATAACAATTAACACAAACTCAAAAACTGCCTAATACATACAGAAGCTCAACATAATGATTTATCTCTTTAATAGGTGAGAATATAAAGTAGCTGGAAACTTATTGATTAAATCTCAAGAAAAAGTAGATAGATAGCTCAAAATCCATTTCATATCTTCAACACCATCAAAAGTATACATTATAAATAGTGTTCTGCACTATTCCTTGTGTGAATAAATACAGTTGAAACTTTTTGAAAACATATTGTATTACTTTCAGAAATCAAAAAACTTGGTAATGAATTCCAAGCCACCAAAACTCGGTAATGCACTGTCCTCTGTATTAAACCCGTTCTACAGGGAGGCAAGTTCCCAGCAACTTTTATTTCATAAAGCCAAGAGAAAATTCAAATTAAAAATGAATAAATGAAAATAGCTCCCTGAGGTTTTACAAAGTAAAAGTTCCTCCCTTACTGACACTTTCTTTGCACTTATTTAGTTTCATCCGTGATCATTGAAATAAAATGTTGATACAGATAATAAGCAAAATTCCAAATATAAACCCCAATAACTGGCCAGGCAGATAATCTGTTGACCCCCTAGTTACTACAGAGAAAATCACTTGCATGGTGGTAAAGAATGCTATAAAAAGACACGAGTACAATATGAAATACAGCATAACTTTAAAAATAATAATGAAACAATCTAATAGTTAGTGATTTACAAAAGATGCTTATGATGTGACCTGAGGGTTTTAAGAGCTCTGCTAGAATATGCTGTGTGATTTCATGCACAGATTTTGAGAACAGCCGGAGGGTCGTACCTGAGGATTTCAGCCAGAGGCTAAAACTATGCATTTCTGATGAGAGACAATCTAAAGAAAATTGAAAGCTAAAAGGACAACGTGATTTAGTTCCTCAGTTTTATTGTAATCATATTATTTACTTAAATCCTTGTTTTTTTTTTGCATTTTGCCAATTGCAAACAGCTTTTTTTTCTAGATAAAATAAAAACATTCCTGTCCTGCAATCAGACCATAAGAGCCTGAAGAGTGACTCAGCCCTCGACCCTCAGCTGTTACGTACCATGTCAGCCATGCCAGTGGTGCGTTCCTCCAGCCAGTCGATGGGAGCGCGATAAAGCTTCTTCAGAGCCGACTTCCTCTGGGTCAGCAGCTGGTCTGGGAAGTGACAGTAAAACAAAACCTTCTTCCTGCAACGGGACAGTCTCAGCACCGGGATACAGACCGACACCTAGAGTGGAATTAAAGGGGTATGAAAAAAATGGACATGGTCCCTAAAATATAAGTATTACACTTAAAAAGTTAAGAATGTATAGGTTGATGCAAAATAAAGAAATATATAGCTTAACATAATATAAATTTATGCTAAATGTAAATCTAATGGGCCTATTCTGTTACTCAGAGTTCCTACAGCTTAAGACAAGTGAAATTTCAGGCTTTTTTAATACATTTTAATGCCATTCAAAATTAAACGTAAGGCCTATTTGACAACATCCAAAATTAAAGGAAAAAACCCATAAACAGACATAAATTACTCAGGGTTAGGAAGAATATTGCCTAAATTTTTACTGTTTAGATTCATCATATAGTAATTTTCTCACTTATAAAACTCAAATACACACAAAGAGGAAAAAAAATAACGTAATTATTTTTGAAGATGTGAAAAACCAAAGTTTTTCTAACCCAAAAAATGGAGGCTGAAGTCTTAGTTTACTGCACCCTGTTTACATTAATAGTTTTATACTGTTCTCTTAAGATTTCGACAATAAAAATGACAGGAAAAATAAAATGAAATATATTTATATTTTTCTTACCCCAATTCCCAGATAAAATATTTGTAAACACACACTGGCAATCACAATTTATATTTAATCATTTTATTTTTTAAATCTAAGTTGTTGGGATTTTTTTTTACATACTTTCATTTCCTTTTCAAAACTACTTCATGAATTAACTCATTTTTAAGTCCTTTAAAAGATTGATTTAAGACATTTTAATGCCAATGAAGGCCTTATTTTTAGATGAATAAATTCAATGTCTTTCAGACCTATGAAGGATCCTCAGAGACCCTGGTTACTAAACAATGTATCTATCCAGTATTACAGTTTTACTCACTAAAGAAAGTTTGTTTACTATCAAACTGTAAGTCAATTTGAATAATGAGTTTTTTCTGGACTGTAATTATGTGAGAGAGAAAGGTGTCACCTGTGCGTATTTGTGTCAAAGACAGAACAGTAGTACATAAGCAAAGGCGTCTCCACTTCATGGTAAAGTAAAAGGGCGTAACTCAAAAAAGGAGATGGGCCGCTGTAAACAATAGAAGCTATTCTCAGAGCAACGGGGACAGTTAGAAGATACAGAGGGCTCCGAGGAACTCAAACGAGTGACGACCAAACAGACAGGTAGTTAGTTCCTGTATGACCTCGCTCACCTGATCACAGAAGACGACATCGTACTCCACCCCGCTGAGAAAGACCAGGTAAAGGGCCACGTAGATCATCCTCAGGTAAGCACAGAGGGCATGCAGGTAGCCAAACACACTGGTGGGAAGCCAGTCACCCACACATACCTATTAGAGGAGTAATAGAATTTTACATATGCTTTGCCTTGGTTGTGTATGTTTAGGAGAGTATTTACCCTCTGAAACATGGGAAAATAGGCTTTATCAATTTTAAAAACATGGGAAGAGGCCAGCAGCAACCTTAGAGAGGACAGAAAAAAAACAAGGAAAAAAACCCAAAGAAAAAAATAAAACAGAAACAGGGGGAAATGAAAAGTGGGGAAATCACCTGGAAAAATGCTTGAAAATCAATAATAATGCTGTAAAAAATAAATAAATAAATAAATAAATAAATATATAATTATGATCATTACAAAGTTCTATGGATATTCATCCCTATTTTTTTTTAATGTAATTTTCCAAATTTATTAATTTTGCGATTTGCAGGACATTTATTGCCAAGTTTCTCATTGCCTTTTATTCCGTGTTTTTGAAAGAAATCAAACCAATTTGCTTTGGGTCCAAGGGTTTAAATACTTTAGAAAGGTGTCTGAATGCGAAAAGTGATGTCGATCCAGGTTTCAAAGAGTTAAGGTGCATGTTAACGTACCACAGGCAGCTCTGGGTCCAGTGTCTCAGAGAAGCAGTGTGTTGGATCATAATGAGCCGTCCATATCTGAACGCTACATCCCTTCGACTTCAGAGCGACAGCAGCATCGACCACCAGTCGCTCTGCTCCACCAATACCAAGGTCTGGGTGCAGGAACACCACCCGCGCCATCCTGCACACAAGAACATATCAATTTTAAGTTAAATCTGAACAGCTTAAACATTTATACAACCTTAACCAGGAATACATCAAAGAGAAAATACATTTTCTATTGCAATGATATTGGAGCAAGTAAATGTCTCACTGGTAACCAGAGATTTATGAATCCCAGAGACCCCACGACGCAATATCATCAAGACATTTAAGTCACAATACAACATTATTGTGATTTTATAGGTGTTGTCATATACTCCATATTGCAATAACATATATGGCAATATATTGCTATTTGTTATCTCAGCTGCTTAATTATGTCCCCACAGGAAACCCTTGTCAAGTTTTCAGTCTGTTCATTTGACTCATCATTTTTTAAAAATAATTCTTCTTCTTTTAATGAGTTAGCATGGTTTTGAATAAAGTACATCTCATTTTCACTTTGATACATAATTGTTGTGTAATATCCACAAATACACTGCAGTCATATACAGTATATAGTTGTCATCACAGGTGATATTGTATTCCTACCTACACAAATTGCCCACTTCGGTATTTTTTTTCACTCACTGCAAATTGTATCTAGTGGACTGACATTTTTTTTTTTTTACTGATTTCATGATTCTTGTAGCCTACCAGAGGATTTTTTAGCAATGTTAATCATTTATATAGAGTAACACATATATATACAGTCATGGAAAAAATTATTAGACCACCCTTGTTTTCTTCAATTTCTTGTTAATTTTAATGCCTGGCTCAACTAAAGGTACATTTGTTTGGACAATTATAATGATAACAACAAAAATAGCTCATGAGAGTTTAATTTAAGAACTAAGAACTATTCATTTTCCATGGTTTTCTTGATAATAACCAAAATTACTTAAATTCTTACATCAATAGCTATGGCATTGTACCGCCAAAAACACTACTTTTAAGCATTCCATGTTTTCTTTTCTGCTTGCTTTAAACACATGATACACACAAGAGTTAATACTTGATTGCATAACCATTGTTTTTGATGACTGCAGCCATGCGTCTTGGCATGCTCTCCACCAGCTTCTGACATTGTTCTGCTGTCACAGCAGCCCATTCCTGTTGGACAAATTCAAACAAATTTTCTTTGTTTTTGGGCTTGTGGTTCTCCATTTTGAGTTTGATGATTTTCCACAGGTTTTCAATTGGATTAAGATCTGGTGATTGAGCAGGCCAAGGCATGGTGCGAATGTTGTGGTTCTCCATCCAGGCTTTAACTGACCTTGCCGTGTGGCAAGGGGCTTTGTCTTGTTGGAAAATCCAGTAACCAGTAAGTTGGCTGGAGTGGGCTTCAATTCAAAATTGGATTCATCACTGAAGAGAACCTTAGCCCAATCATCAACAGTCCAATCCTTGTGGTCTCGAGCAAAGAGTAACCGGGCCTTCCTCTGCCTTTCATTGATGAAGGGCTTCTTGCGTGCTCTGTGTGACTTCAAACCAGCTTCAACAAGTCGGTTTCGAACTGTCCTTGCCGAACAAGTCACATTTCTCGACAGTGCCCACTCATTTTTAAGGTCCCTGGAGGTCTGACAACGATTCCTGACACAGGAACGGATGAGTGCACGGTCATCTCGTGGGGTAGAAAGACGTTTCCTGCCACGGCCAGGTAGCAATTTGGTAGTGCCATGTTCAGCTTGGTTTTTTTTGTTGTAATGAACGGCTGTCTTGGAGATCTTCAGTTTTTTCGCTACCTGTCTCTCACTCATGCCAATTTCCAGCAGTGCCAAGATGGCTGCCTTTGTGGCTTCACACATAATTCTTTTGTTTTAGGCATTATGTGAGAGCTGACAACTTCTGAGTTGTGCTACGGCTTGAATGTAAGCAGGAAACCACTCTAGGCCTTTGCATGTGCAGTGCTGCTTGTGACATGAAATGGCCTCTTATATACCCTGGGAATCAATTAAGCTTAAGAATGTCAAATAGGACATAAAGTATTATGTGACCAGCTGCATTTTTTGTTGTGTTCATTGTATTATACGTTTAGTGGTACCAGATATTAGAATGAACAAGAAATTGAAGAAAACAAGGGTGGTCTAATAATTTTTTCCATGACTGTATGTGTGTGTGTGTGTGTGTGTGTGTGTGAGTGTGTGTGTATGTATGTATGCTCCCACCACTAAGAATTCACTCTCATAATAAGAGAAACTTTCATGCTGCATTGTTGACAATTGTTTACAATTTCTCCTTGTGATTTTGTGACATTATTGGATTCATAACATTTACTATTCGAAGCACTTCACAACATGACTATTTAACAGAAAATGTACACAAAACTACTGAAAACTATTGTGTTTATAATAATTTCCTAAAATGCTCTACCATACACCATGAGAAATACCTCTAGCTTGCACTGAAATTGCAGATAAGCAGTCAAACTGATAGCAAGAGCAGGAATGACTCTCCTAATTTGGATAAGTTTGATAAAAAGAAAGTTATCCAGTGTGTTTTTAACGTTAGCTAACTCCTTCAGTGATAAGACTAAGGAAGCTAGCCTGTGTAGCTAGTGAAATTACAAACCGTTGTAGAGAGCTATAGTGATGGGCAGCAGTCTTTTGTGGCTGAAAGCAGCGAAATCTCCGTAAAATCTAATTATAATGCCGTTTTGTTTACCTTTGGATGATTTTATCACCTTGCCCGGGTTTGGAAACCTGTGCTTATGCTCGCTTAGGCGCCCGTAGCAGCATGTACAGCTGTCACGAAACCCGACCATTTGGACGCCATGTTGGCTCAAATTCTGTATCGAGATCAGTGTAAGCGCGCTGCCTGTTTGAACCACAATGGCGCCTGTTTCATCATTGCAACGCTTCCTGTGAGACACGTCTCCCTCAGAATCAAAGAGGACCTAATATGTGCCTTTACATATACGTACAAATACGCACACGAATTCAAATACAAAAAACAAAGCTGGGCTTGTAAAATATGTTTATGTAAAATGATACAAAAACAAGCCCCTAAAATAACGACTGATTTATTTTTTTGGTAGTGAATGCGACGAGCCGGTCAGGCTTCTGCTCGCCCCCCCGCGCTGGTCTTGTGTTTTGCAGTCGTGTCCTTTTTAGACAAGCGTCAGCTTTGTGAGATCTCCTCTCAAGTTTTGACCAAATCACACACCGACTGTCTGCTGTTCATTTGACGTGGACATCAGCTTGAAGAGCGGCTCAGGGTCTCAGCTCGTATCCGGACGAATAAAACAAAATGGTAAGACTCTCAGTTTCATCTCAAACTGTTAGAACCGTTGAAGCTAACGAGCTCTGTTGCACTCATTTAACGTTAGACCGGAGCTAACGTTTTGCTATCTGTTAGCGAGGGTGCTAACGTTAGCTCATCATATGTGGACGTGGCTCTGTTTAAGCAAGTCAGAGAGTCTCAAAACACACATTTAAAGCTAGCCCAGCACTAGGTGAATGAAATATATTTGTTCCTTAATATTTTTGGTTGAGAGTCTATTTGATTATTAGAAAACTGAATCAATGAACAGTGTGGACAGTTAGTTAAGGCCTTCAGTCTAAGACATAAATTACTGTACAGTTCAGAATAAAGTTTCAAGCATCATTATTAAAACTATGTGAGAGTTGCAGGTTAGTTTTAGCTGTTAAAGTGTTTAGGAGTGTGTATGCATGTGTAGGTGAGTGACATTGATTAGACAGGCTGCCAGAAAGAGGGTGCAATTGAGTTGAATCCTGTTTATTAGGGGTCGACAGGTATTGTTTTTTCAGGGCCGATATCGATTATTAGTGCTTAATGGGACCGATAGTTGATAATTTGGAACCAATATACAGATATAATAAAAATGATAATCTTTCTGTCAATACTTAGAGTTTGGGATTAAACACAAAACCTTGTTGAAATGCTTTTTGCAAATGTTGAATCAAACAAAGTTTACAGTGAAAAATAAAATAAATAATGCATGAATGAAAATAGCTCCCTGAGGTTGAAGTAAAAGCTCCTCCCATGCTGATATTTCTTTGCACTTAATTTTTATCAGTGATCACTAAAATGTAATGCAGATACAGATAATCTGCCAAATATCGTCCCCCAATGCTCTGCCAAGCTGATAATCCGTGGACCCTTTATAAAAATGAAATGTTTTCAAACATAATTATTGAAATTAACGGGTAGATATAGCTGTAAAATAGTTTGCGTGTGTATGTATGTAAAGGTGAGTGACATTGATTAGACAGGCTGCCAGAAAGAAGGTATAATTGAGTTGAATCCTGTTTATGTGTATTAATTCTGGTGTCTTCCCCTCAGCCTGGACCAGCAGCAAGTGCAACCAATGTTGGGGCATCCAGCCGTTCCCCCAGTAAGACAGTGGCCCCCCGTGCAGCAGGATCCACAGTCAGACAGAGGTACACACTCACAATCTACCAAAATGTACCTCTACTCTCAATCCAATTGACATTGACAGATGGGTAAACTCTCTAAAAGTGAATAATGGGTGTAGTAAAATAATGAATGAAGGAATTATGTGAGTTTGAAAATGATCATTTGCTATGGCTGACCCAGTCATTAGACTTTAAACAATTTGAACACCGGGTGGAAATATTAGTTGGGCTTGTTGGGCACCTCTCTTGAGTACCGCCATCGAAACACCACACAATGGGATATCTTTTGCAAGACTTAATTTCATCCCCCTAGCAGAGTTAAGAGAATTGAAGAATCCATGGCAAGATGCATTAAAGCTGCTGATTCCATAAATTTGTCACATCTGTATTTTGGCCACAGCTGGGAAAAAGTAGTCACTCACATTAAACACAAGAGATAAAAAGCAAAAGGGGAAAATGGGAAATTCCATTTTTTCAGTGTACTGTCATAAACATACAGGCCTGAAATACAAACAAGATCTATACATGCATTGACCCTTTAAACTGTGATCCTATTGGCTTGATTTCTTTAAGAAGATGGGGAGAAGGCTTTGCCCACCCAAAAAAAGAAATGACTAAATAATTAGAAATTACAGTAAGAGAAAATCACACGAACATGTTTTTAAAAATAAATAAATAAATGCCAAAAGAACATTATAAGAACATTAAAAAAGGGCAACCAGACTTGAAAAAAAGTGCTTATAATTCTAATAATTCTATAAACCATTTTTATATATAAATCTGACCATTATTATAGTTTTTCCTTAGTTTTTTTCTTTTTGTCCCCCTAGATTTTTAAAAATCATTTCCTAAATCTACACATTTTTTGCAATTTGTGGAACATCACTCACCAGGTTGCCTTTATTTACCCATGTTTAAAAAGACACTGCACCAATGTGCTCAGGGTTCACAGGTTTCAGTACTCCTGAAAGGTTTCAAAGGGTTAATTTGTCACATCTGTATGTTGGCCTCCACTGATAAAGTAGCCACTGAAGACATTCTCATTAAACACAAGAGAAGAAGAGGAGGATAATAAAAATATAATAACTTTCATTTCACTACATACACAGGCCCGAAATACACGCACATGCATAAACAGGATCTATATACACACATTAGATGGAGAGATGTTAGGTTGATGGGGCTGACTATGGACAGGTGTTGCAAGCCGGTTCTGCCTTGTTCAAGGGCACCTCAACAGCTACCAGTCCAGACTCCATACTTGGTCGGGACGGGGACTTGAACTTGAACCCTCTGGTTCCCAAGCCAAGTCCCCATGGACCGAGCTTCACACGCTCTTGATAATTATTTTCCAAATATAACCAGCACTGGCCCCGCCCGCTCGTGTCATCTCACTGTAAAGAGTGATTGATGATTTTCAGACGGTCTGTCCCTTTTATATTTTGTGTGCAGATTAGAGCAGCAGATAAATGTTTGTGCTGTGGGCTTAATCAGTGTGTAATCAGAAGACTTGCTGTTACCTCTCTCATTATTACCCATTATCATCGCCTGCTTCATTACCTCATTAACCTCCGTTTAATCTCATCACATGAGCGAAGCGGCCATGAATCACTGTGCTCTTTCATCAGCGGCTACTGTAGTTAGTAACAGTCTGAATGTAGGATATAATGAGTCTGACTGTAATGGTTTTTGATTAAAATGTTTGAACACTTTAACTAATCCAGCAGTTTCTTTAAACCAAATTGTGCCTGTTTTTTCTAATTTTATTTTTATTTTTCCATAGAGTACTTCATAACATTAAAAAGTGAGCAATTTGGCAAAAAAGTCCCATAAATTGCAAGAAATTAGTACAAGATGAAAAGAAAAAGATTGGAAAATTATTTTTTAAAAGGTGGAAATAAAGAAACAATAGGGAAAAAAAAACAAAAAACTATACTTCATAATTATTATAATTATATATTTAATTTTATGTGTCAGAATAAAAAATATACTTTTTTTCTTTAAATTTTGGGCACTTCTTAGTTTTTTTATTACTTATTTTCAGGTAATTTCGTGGATTACTTTTTATTATTTAATTTTAACAATTTCTTGATAATTTTTGGGCCATGTCTTGTTACTTTGCTCATTGCCTTCTCCCAATGTTTTTGAAAGAAATCAAGCCAGTTTGCTCAGGTTTCAAAGGGTTAACACTTTGAGATTGAATTTTTGTCATGTAAAGCCCTTGATAATCAGATACGTTAAATCACACAGTGTCGATACATTCTTGATTTTGTGCGTTTGTTTCACAGAAAAGCAACCAGCAGCGGTACGCGCAGCGGTGGCAGGACCACGGGATCGGCAGGCACCGGCGGCATGTGGCGCTTCTACACAGAAGACTCGCCAGGCCTCAAAGTGTAAGTGCAGTTTATAAAAGCAGAACTGGGGAGCATAAACACTCTCAAATTTAGCCTCTGACATTTTTACCTTTCATCCTCTCACAAACTAATTCTCAGGATTTCCGACACTTGGCATCATTAGTGTTATATTCGTTCATCAGGAAGAACGGGGGGAGATGTTTAACGTCAGGAAATTAGGCAGACGTGCCTCTGTGGTCAGACAACTCATCACTGAGCGGTGCATCAGCTTGATTTAAGTGTGTGTGTCTCCATATACACACACACACAATTATGTGTGTCAGGGAAGCACACTTTTAGAGAACTCTCAAACTTTGATTCTGCTGCATCCTCACCCCTAATATTAGAGAAGGCGTCCTGTCTCCTGGCCATAGCTGGCTATGGTTGATCGATGGTGCCGTGGTGGTTATTGAGTGCGTCTCTTCAGCAGTCGAAGGAGGGCATACTCGCCATACAGTGCTGTGTATCGAGTGCGTGTTTGTTCCTGCGTTAGACGGCGGCCTCAAAGCTTCATTAAAGGATGCACTCTGAAAGGTCAACTCAATTACAGCCTTCTGACAGGGAGAGGAGGGGGGCCGCTGAGGAGACGGTTGGCATGGCAATGCTGCTACTTAGCGATGCACCCCCCCCTACCCCACCCCCACCCCACCCCCACTCAGTCCCCCCTTCAGAGACGAGAGCCCCTCCTCGTTTCCTAAGCTCATCAATAAAATCAGCCGCCCCACTCAGATTCGCGCTCTAGCTCGGGTTCGAGCAGATGATGGGATTTTGTTTGTGTGTTTGTTGATCAGTTTCTCTTTGTCGCGACAGCGGTCCGGTGCCAGTGCTGGTGATGAGTCTGCTCTTCATCGCTTCGGTCTTCATGCTGCACATCTGGGGGAAGTACACCCGCTCTTAAAGTCCGCATAATGACCTCTGACCCTCGGCTTCTTAACACATTGGACCTGGACCAAACAACAAATAAACAACGACCCGACTCCCCTGCTTCCCTTCTGCACCATCACTACAACACACAGACATTTTTTTAATGCAGCCATTTCAGTACATGATCTGCACTGATGGTATCCGACTTGTTGCTTTTGCCCTTACTGTGTTTTTAACATCTGATGGGGGTAAACGAGAGGAGGCCACGCTAGCCCGCCTCAGATATAATGTCTGTGTGTGTCTGCGGCCCTCCCTCCAAACAGCAACAGCAGCATTTTTCCTCCACTGCTGCACGAAGGTTCGGTGCAGCGCTCAAGGACGTTGTTGTTTTCAGGCCCCCAGCAAACATTTCTTCTCGTAGCCTGATTTTCTTTCTTTTTTTTTTGTTAACAGCATTTGTACAAATGTAATTGTAATATTGTACAATAAAAAAGTAAAAAATGAACGTGTGTTGAAATGTATTTTTATGTTGTATGATTGCAAATCTAATGCTTATAACTAAAAACAAGGAAAGAAGCCAGTGAGGGATGAAAGAGGAAATTATTCAAAAATTGGCAAGAAATTAGTAAAAAAAAAAGTACAAGAAAATTACCCGAAATAAGTTTAAAAAGAAGAAATACAAAAAAGGAAAGGTTAAAAAAGAAGTGCTTGATAAATATATAATTTTGTAACAATTTTATGTTATTATGATAATAAATATTGTTTTTTCCTTGCATTTCTCTTTTTTTCTGTTGACATTTTTCCCTGGCCTTTTCTAATCTATAATTTTCTAATTGTGGTAACTTAAAATTTGTGAAACATAAATTACAAAGTCGCTCATTGCCTTCTTTCCATGTTTTTGAAAAGCCAAAAAAATTGCACCAAATTGCTCAAGGTTCAAAGTGTTAAATACATGTGAAAAGCGTCTGAAAGCAGCAAAAGAAAAGCGATGTTGTTCCAGGTTTCAAAGGCTTAAACAAAGTCTCGCTACTTGCTATTATTTGACTGAGGTTTTGGCTATAACTCACAAAGTGATCAGTATTTTCAGGTTTCCCACGGTCATGTATAACTTGGGGAAGTCATGGAAATTCACAATCACATTTTCCAGGCCTGAAGGAGTCAATGGGATTAGCCAAAATCAATAAATGTTTGGTATAAGTCATGGAATTTCGTCATGGATATTTTTACTGCACTCTTCTGTGGATATCTCTCCACGTAACGTAACATAATTGCAAATCGATGTTCTTTAACTGTTGACTCAATGTAGCTTAAAAATCAGTGAAGTGTGACGACGTTTTGGTCACCATCATTTATGTTCTGTCATTTTCTCCCTGCGTTCATCTCTTCATTTATATATGCCATCAAGCTGAAATTATGTTTGAATCTGAGAAGTTTGGTGGCTCCGTTTCTGTAAAAGCATCGACCTCACCTCAGCTCTGTTTGGGAACTCGGTCATAAATGTCCAAACACATAACATAAGAAAAAACTGACAGAGAGCAGCGTGCCTGCTGAAAAATACCCCATAGCACACGTCTACAGGGTCATATGTGATGTCTGAGAGGGATGACTTCTGTATGAGTCTATAGATGTTTTTTTCAGGAAAATCCCGCTTTAAATGGCCCCTAATACTGCATGTATACTCACTGTGTAATCAACCTTTAATTACAAAGCATGCACATATGATAGCAGCTTATTTACATGAACAGAAAAGCCCAGAAGAACATACAGTATTTATGGCAGCTGCCTTAAAGAATTACTTTACCCCCAAAATGACCATTTGTATATCAATTACTCACCATGTGTTGCGTTTGAATTGTTTTTTGTTGTTGTTGTTTTTATTACTATTTACAAATACAAAGGAAATCAGACACTATATAAAAAGTATAAAAAAAAGTGTGCAACTTAAAAAGCCAGCAAGAGAACTAGCAAGAAACAAAAACAAATATAACAAACTACAAAACAACAACAAAAAACAGAATAAGTGAGTGCTTAAATTAGGAAAGTGAAACTAAATATGAGGGTTCGTCTCACAGGTCGTAATTTACCGTCTTACTGTAACAAGTAAATAGATGTGGACGTTGGAATTCATGCAGACCACTTTGTTTTACTTCCATGCTTCCACCATAAACAGAGAATCCAAAAAAGGCAAACGTTCATCATGAATTAAAGTAAACAGGGGCCACGTTCAACAACAGAAAAATTAACATTATGCATTTACAAACTCTCACACAACTCATGCAGTATAATGCATGTCTCTTTAACCAGTCATATGCTCAGTACTTTCCAAACACATGAACGTTCACCAAAAACGTTAGAATTTAAACACTTGCACCTATGAGTGGTAGTACCTGTGCATGAGGCTGTTTCTACTTACGTGTTTTAAATTGTAAAGTTTTATAAAAAATGCATGATGGTGAAGTACTGAGCATGCAACTGGATAAATGAGACTGAGATTATACTGCACAAGTTGTGTAAGAGCTGGAGGAGCATTTCTTGCTATAGTTTGCTTGTTAAACGCAGCCCCCGTTTACCTCGTCAAGAATGTTCTTCTTTGTTGGATTCTCCGTTCACCGTTGAGGCATTGTGTTTTCTTCACGAACTCAAGGCAACACAGAATGAGTAATTAAGAAATGATCAGCGTGCGGGTGAGCTATTACTTTATATAGATGTTTAACTGGTTGAACTGTTCAGTCTGCACACCTTAAAAGGCATCAGCCTCCAACATCACTGCATGAAGGTTTGTCCTCACCGCCTCCTCTGAAGCTTTCTTTTCTGATGCTTTCTCAATATTTGCAGACAGGCAATAACTGTTTTGTAATACCAAAAGGCTTATGACATGCAGGACGTTAGAACTCTATGTCTTGTTACATCCCAACTAAATTGTGTATGTATTAATTTTTCCATCTTTTCCCTCATTTGATTTTTGGTAAGTGCATGTTTGAGAATGGAGCAAACAATCAGTTGTTTTAGGGGAACTATTATCTGCATATAGCAAAGCACAGTAGTAGTTTTTGCTTAAATCATTTTCAAAATAGCATAAAATAAAGAAGGTTATGATGCACTTTTTGTGTCAAAAACTGGCTCACAATTTGTTTTGAATCAAAGCAATATTTTTCCTGTAAAATCACTTCAAAAACATTAAATGTTCTTCCATCAGAATTTTACTTTGGTGTTTTTCTGTCTTTTCCTGAGGGGGGCGCTGCAGACTATTAATTGAATATCACTGGCTCCGAGAATAACAACCTACTGAATAACTGGCGCTCACTGAGGGAGGGCATGAGCACATGTTTATGGTGGTGATTTTTAACATCTATATATCATTACAATACTATATAACATGTTTGTATAACCATGCACCATCCGTTTGATACTCAAATGCTTCAAACCAGACTACACTCTAACCGAGATGCGCGGAACAAAACCAAATGATGAGAAACAGCTTCAGATTTGATTTGTCCTCATAAATTTTACCCTTTGAACCCTGGAAAGACATCAGTTTTCTTGTGCTGCATTTAGATGCCTTTTACACACATTTAAACCTTTGAAACCTGAGCAAAGTGTTTTGACATCTTTTGAAAACTGAAAAGGTAATAAGCAACTCAGCAAGAGATGTCCCACAAATTGCTAGAAACTAGGAAAAGGTGCAAAGAAAATGACCTAAAAATCAGTTTATAAAGTGAGAGAGATTATTGGAAGTTTGTTATCATTAAAAAAGGGGCAAAATGTTCAGAAAACTACATATTATTATAATTAATATTACTATTATTATTATTAAATATACATATATGATTTTTTATTTTATTTCTTTATTTCTTACCCTTTTCTTTTGCTAAATTTCTGGTAATTCTCCAATAAATCCTTTTTCTTAACTTTTTCCATGTTTCTGAAAAAAAAATTCTTACAAATCAAATGCTGTGAAACATTAAGAATTGACTTTATGACATAATGTCCAGTATGATGCTGTGAGCTGCCAGCTGGGTGTTTTGTAGTTGCAGAGGTAGTTCTGACCCAACCTGCATCACCAGGTTACCTGTGTTGAATATGAAACCACCAGCTGGCTTGTACTTGTGCTTCTGTGTGTGTGTGTGTGTGTGTGTGTGTGTGTGTGTGTGTGTAAGCTGGTACCTTGTGTTAAACGTAGCATTCGGATGCTGTTCATTAATTCATTCTGTTGCTATGGCTCTGCTTTCCCACAGGCTTCCAGTGTTCGTGGCAAACTCAGGCACAACTGCCACATCACTCTCCCCGTCGTCCCTGTCCCACACACACACACACACACACACACACACACACACAGAGGAGGGAACACATACGTTAACAGACTCCATGGCACAATTCAGGGTGGCACAACACGGCCATGAGCCAGAATAATTCAGCATAACAATTAAAAATGAAGGAGCTGTGGCGAAGCTGTCCCTCAGTGTTCAGGAGTCAAACAGGCCCAGGCAGCGTGTGGAGCGCTCCACACGGCTGCAACCTGTAGTTACAAACTCCTCCTGACACCGTGTATGCAAGTCAACTCAGGGTTTCATCAAGGGGTAGAAATGGTGGTTGGGGGGATTATTTCCTTTAATGCAGGGATCAGAGCCCTCAATCTTTGTGTTCTGGACAGACACACTGATAATGCTCTTGTTTCTCAAGTTTGTGCGTGTTGGTTTTTAGATCTGTGGAAATGGTTTTGTTGCTGATGATTTGACACACTTGCCCTTAGTTTAAATGTGAAAGTGCAGGCCAATTCACCTCAAATCCTGTTCGTTCTGCCCCGCTGGGCACTTGTATCCATCCACAATCCCCAATCCCCTTCTCCACCAGAGAAAGTTTCAGTTTAGTATTTTCTAGATTTTATACAGAGCTGTTCAGACAGTCAGTGGAGCTGCAGCTTCAGTGGCTGTGTTGATGTGAGCACCATTTGAATTTTTGAAATTGACCCTCCCTCTCCTCGCGCCGCCAGCTTGATCCACATCACAGGTATCCCAGCATGATTTGTACTGGGACAGCTCGGCTATTTTATCCCAATTCAAGTCAGTGGAGGGCTAAACTGGAAGTTAGCTGCTCAACTGGCAAAAGTCTCTTATGCTCTTCCACTAGAGGGCCCGACAACAAGGCGGAGGATCCGGGTAATTTTACACCTGCGAAGTTGAACTTTCCTGGTTTCATGTTTTTAAAATGGTAAAAAGAAAAGATGCATTAGCCGTCTTTATATGAAGTCCACACCTCCAACAGTGTGTCCAGTTCTCTTTATACATCCATGGTTGCACCTCAGGAACACAGCTTTTTATTTCATCAGCAGTCACTCACTAAACATTTTTCACCCAAGGTGACAAAGAGGAAGCAAGAAGAGATTCAATTAAAGTTCATGTTAAGTTACCAGACAAGCGAAATCTATACTTCTCTATTCTACATAAATCATCCTAAACATATTTGAGGTGACGTTTGTCCCATGGAAACAAGGAGAGGAGTGAGAGATTGGAAGAGAGTGAAAGAAAAGAAAAGAGAAGCTTTCTTTAGAGCACTTCCTCTCTGTGTCTTCTTCACCAAAAACCCATATCCTGTGAAGAAACCACACGCTTTTACAAGGGTTGGTCCCTTACATCGAGAGAGGTGAGCACGCACGAACGTGCACGCACATTCACACACTTGAGGAGGCCTGTAAATAGGTCACATGTATTTTCTGTTCTACATATCACATGCTGAAATGTGGTTTCGCATGGAGGAAAAAGAAACTGTTTAAGCAAGTTTCTCTCTCTCTTTTTCTCTGTGTGTCTCTCTTTCACTCATCCATCACACACACACACACACATTTATGCCCGGAGATGTTTCCCCCTGCAGGTACACACGGCTATCAGGATATCAGGTGCAGCCGGATCTTACCCGGATCTTCCGCCTTGTTGTCGGGCTCTTGCTTTAGAACTTGTCTTTCCTTTCCAAAAAAGTGTTAAGAATATTCCTTTAAATGAGTGTGAACGCCAAGTTATGCACATGTGTGTCAAGTATGTGTGTGTATTTTTGAACAGATCACATGGTTGGTAAAGCGTGGAATGAATCCACAGGCGGGTGGAATCGATCCACGCTCACCGATCGAGTGAATCCCGAGGGACGACCCAAAAACTTAGGGCAGGATGATGGGACGCAGGGACACCTGTGTCCACACTACACGAAATGATATGAAAGATGCACATAAGCCCCTCAGCGTGATCTGTTTAACAATATGTGTTGTTGTGTGGAGGTACTGGCAGCGGAGGAATAAGTGTTCAGCTCATTTGCTGCAGTAGAAATAGCATTAAAACAATAAAAATATTGTTTTCAAAGCTGGGGTAGGCAGTTGCTTTTTTTTTACTTGGTCCATATGATGGAAAAAATATATATTTATGCACTATATGAAAAGCTTAATCTGTTAAAAAATGCATCATATTTCAGGAGTTTATGGTGCGTTTTTCTACGATGGTTGTTACCTACAGAAGCAAAATGACTACAGCCATCAGGTGAATGCAGTTACAGTAAGTGAAATCAGAAGATCTGTACTTTTACTTTCATTGTACTTTTACTTGTAAAAGTATTAAGAACATTTACACTGTTCACAGCAACTTACACTTTTTCTACCTTTTATGGCAAATTGCCCTTTTTAACAAATCTAGTTTCTGTATCTATGTATATTTTAAAGCTTTTATTGAAAACTGCTCTTTCTTTGTTTGGTTTTACTTTTACTTTTTGTAGTTTCATATTTTGCTATTTTATAATCTTTCACTGATCTTGTGAGATTTATTCTGTTTCAATTTTAGACTTGTGCACATACAATATTGGCTGGTATTTTTCCATTGCCATTTAATTACTTTTATATTAAAACTTGTACAGCACTTAAGTCCACTCAGATTGTATTTTAAAAAACATGACTTGTTTACTCTCTAAACATACATTATCATTATTATAGTATCTTTAAATAATGATACCGAAGTAACTAAATAAATGGACACGTTACTTTACACCTCTGAAGATCAAAACATTTAAGGAAGGTGCACAGCATATCTTACATGTTTTAACCTTTTACACTCTCTGTCATGTATGCGTATGTGTATGTGTATGTGTGTTGATGTTGGCGCGGTCGCTGTGGTCATAAGACCAGTGATCAGGCAGTGATTAGTCAGTAACATAGCAGCCAACTGCAGCAACACTCTGCTAATAACCAGCCATCAGTAGCAGGTCTGCTGAGAGGTGACAACTTGTTCACTGTAAAATAATCTGACTTTATATTCTGCATCCAGACCACATGGTCACTGTCATATGAACCGTATGTGGGTCAGGTGGGTCGGAGGGAGCTGGGACACACAATTTGTGAAAGTGTTTGTGCCAGCTGCAGGCTCCCTGATCTTAGTGAACTCTCCTTTGGAGAGAAATAAGAGAGTCAGAGTCGCAGCCAAGGCTGAGTCTGCATCTATCAGTACCTCATCTCTCACTCTCTAATCTTCTATGTGACACACACTCACCTCGTGCTTTGTGCATGAAAGACGAGCAGCAAGAAGACCATTCAACCAGAAAAGAGGTAGAACCGTTATAGGAAATGGTCCTAATAAAAGCTTATGATTCTGTTGCATCTGTCCATGGTGGATTTAGGCAACAGAAGCACACTGCCAGGTTTAGGAAAAAGAACATTGTGGTTGGGCTCAGCAAACATCGACCTCCCAGGTGAAAGTCTGAGATTATCAGACCCATCACCTGCACCTCCAACCCCGCCCCGTGGGCACCCTCACACTACTTATACTATATTGTTAACTGCAGCGTTTCAACCTGACACTGTCCGGCAGCGTATCATAAGGCCGTGACACGCTCTGTCCAGGCTCATTAACTGACACCATCTGTCCACGCATTATACAGCCGTATAGCCAGTTGCCGTCCGGCAGACCAACAACAAATCACAACACCATGAAAAGATCTATTCGGCCAAATTACAAACTGATGCCGCCCAGTGGCATAATATACTGCAACTGAGGGTGGCTTTAGGCCTCTGTATCTTATGCCAAAATTACTTACAAAGCAGCAGTATATGACGATACGTTCTCATCCCAACTCGTCACACGGTGCCGCTCTGACAGTGACCTTCTGCATCAACCTGTGACATTTTAACCTCAAAAGTTTGTAGAAACCAAGTGCAAATCAACAGGACTGAAAAATGAAGCCAATGCAGAAGTGCAAAAAACTGCAATTCCTCGAATGGTCAAGTAAGACTGAGAAAGCGAGTCAGTCCCCATGAATTCCCATATTAACATACTCAACTTTACAGCAGAAATAAACATGTTTACAGTTGGCTGCAAAACAAAAAAAACAGGTTTGGTCTCTGTAACTCACCTGTTTGCATATTATTAAGGCTTAAAGTTATGCATTAGTAAGGGCGTGGCCACTTTGAGTGACAGGCTGTATGTGAGGTATCACCACATTAAACGACTCAGATCCACAAGAATCAACAACAACAAATACTATATAGAGAGAGCATGAAAAATACAAAATTTGAAACAAATGTATCAACAAAATCTACAAATGAGACTAAAAGTTGTTTCAAAATAATACCCAACAGAGACGTTAAATAGAAATGGAAATTGAGATCTTAAAGAAGGATATGACTCCAGCGGTTGAGGTTCAAAGCGCAAAGGAAAGAAAACAAATATACAGAGAGTTGAAAGAAGTTGAGCACGAGCACGAGATAAAACATAGAGAGAACAGAAGGTGCTAGAAAGAGATACAAATAACTACAGGAAGATGGAAACAAGTGGAGACAGTCGATGGAGGGAGAAAACCAAAAGACTTCCAGCAGGTCTATAATGATACCTGTAAAGAATTTAAAGAACGGAACAACGTGGAGGTTCAACTAAAAATGAGAGCTGAATAAAACTTTAAAGGAGCGGGAGAGGAAACCAAACACAATTCTCCTTTTTTTAGATGACAAGACAGCAAACAGTCAAAATACAAAAAAATAAATTGTGAATTTTGAACCTAAGTGAGTGACTTTGAGGGAAATTTTCAAGACGACACATTTTTCATTATTATATCATAGCTTTTTAGAACATATATTGTATGTTATGTTGAAAAACTAATGAATTCAGAACAACTTTAGAACTGAATATTTAGGGGACTGTTCTTTATTTATGAGGGGGGCGGGGGTGGTGCAAAATGTGGGAGACATTTCAAATAATTTTTTGAGCATTTTGGAGGGACTTATGTTTTCTAATTTTGGCTTAAGGGAGGGGCATACAGCTTTAAATGGCTGTATTTTATATTTATTTTGCTGACGATTTTGAAAGAAAACAAGGCATGTTTTTCTTCAAAACATTTTGGCCATTTTTGTTTTTTAATTTTCAGTGATTTTTAAAGAAAACTTTTTGTCTTTTGTTTCTTTTAAAACATTTTGGTGATTTTTTTTTTTCATTTTTTCTTTCAAAAATTGCCAAAATTACACCATTAATTGTAGCCACAGAAACTGTAAAAACAAAAATTCTGATTCAATTTTCAAATATCTGACAGTCCTTAAACACATAATGTGTTACTTTACGGGTTTGTTAAACAGATTTCCATGACTTTTCCAAAAGTTTCATGGAATACGTAGTTTTCCAAAACTTTTCCAGGTCTGAAAATTGCGATTTGCAAATTCAGTGACTTTTCCAGGTTTTTCATGATCGTATGAACCCTGGTGTGTGTATACGTGCCATGGTGTGTGTGTGGGGGGGGGTTACGATAAGGAGAATCCCAGGACGGAGGCCTCGTTGGTCTCTGTGACCTTTTCACACACGTCCCCTCCCATCAGCCGAGTCAGGCCTGGTGATGCCCCGTGTGACTGCCACAGGCATGCAGGGCCAACTGGGCTGTGATGTCATAAGCATGTGTCCCCCAGCACTTCCACCCGTCCGCCCCTCACTCCCACCCCGTCACTAACTGCCAGCCTGCAGCAGAGCGGATCAGACTGGACCCTCAGGGACACACCGGCCACGGCTGGACTAAGGCGGTGGGGGAGGAGGGGGTGACACCGCTGCGCTGAGTGTCTCAGGTGTCAGCCTTGTGCTTTCTAATATTAAAGCCTCTTGGCTGTGTGTGTACCCATGTGTTTGTAAAGTGTTGTTTATGTGCAGTGTATTTTTAGGTGACTGCATTTTCCACTCCTTGTGCAGCGCAGAGCGACAGAGGGGAGATATGAGGCGGGTGGTGGGGGGTTACGGTGAATCTGGGGATCACCTGGCTCTTGTGTGATAATGTTTATCATTAAAATATACTGATGTAGTCCAAAAAATATTCTGAGCATGCTTTTTGTTTAGTTTAGCACATGATTTTCTGTAAATAGTTGCCATATTTGTTACATTCCTTTTGCATTGCAGCCTAAAACTGTGCTCGGCTCGCTTGCTGTCATTGAGTCAAACATCATAAACCCACATTAGCGGCAGAAATAGTCCAAATAATGACGTACGCCGTCGTTCTTTTTAGGTTTTTCTTAAAGAAAGAGCCAAGAGCGTTCATATCTGAGTCATATTTATCATTTTCTGGGCTCGCTCATCTGCACTCCTAAATTGAATACTTCCCACATTACATGAAAATAACACAATATTCTGAGATCAATATTCTGAATGTGAAAAAAGCCAAATGAGCGGTGGTGGATGAAGTACCTGTATGCCTCACTCGAGTAAAAGTACAGATATCTTACCAGAAAATGACTATGGTAAAAGTTAAAGTCATTATTAAAATATTAATTGAGTAAAAGTTTAAAAGCAGGGACACTTAATGTGCTTTGCTTGGAGGCCAGGGGCCAATCGCAGCAGCCCCATAGATATATTTCTAGGATTTTAGGATGTTTTCGAGGACTTGAGGATGTTCAGGATGTTGCTGAGATTTTAGGATGTTTCAGGATATTTTTGCGATTCAAGGACATTTTTAGGATTTTAGGAGCTTAGTTAGGACCTCTGTCGGGATTGCAGGGGATTTCTATTCTATTTTGATGCTGTTTTATGCACTCTGGCACCTTATGTAAACTAAAAGTACAATCAAAACTCCAGTGTGAATCACTTTATTATTATTGTAAATTAAAAAATGGTCCGGGGGCAATGGGGAAATGTAGTTAATTAATAGTAAAAATGTTATTTAGAAAATGTAGTGGACCATAAATGTTGTGACAGCCTACGTTACAAACTGACAGGAGAAATGTGCACACCCTTTTCTTTTTTCTTAATTGTTCTTATTCATTTATTCCTTAATTGTGAATCGTTTATTATGTACTGTATGTTTAAATGCTCAAAAAGCAATAAAAGTTTAATCGTAAAAAAGAGTAAAAGTAAAACGTTGAAAGAAGTTTAAAAACTCAAGTTAAGTACAGATACTCTCAAAAAATACTTAAGCACTGGAACAAAGTATTATAACTTCTTTACACAACACCCCTGCAAATGAGATGTTATCTTTGGCACAGATAAACTCTTGTTGAAACTGTTGAAGTGCTGAATGGGATTAAATGTGTTTTTGTCGCCAAGAATATTATCTAGTCAGATTTATGACTTTGGCATGAATCTCGTGAGTGCGCACACTACGTACAAATGCAGGGATTGGGTGTGGTGGCTCCTGTATTTTAATTGAAATATTTTCTCCACTGTTTATTACAAGATGTTTCATTGATGAATGCCAACATTCACACCATCTCCCTCTCCCTCTCTCGGCATCAAGCCAGCTGGTCTGTTCACTGCAGGCTTGTGCGGTTTTGTGGTTTATGATTTCATAAGCTTTCCACAGGATGAGCAGCAGAGCTGCAGCTCTGATGAATGACGGAGGCCCGTCACACATAATGAGAGCGGATCTCAGTCATATGTCTGCTGGACAGACATGGAACATGATGCTTTTCATATAAACTAATAAAAAATATAATTCACTGAATAACGTTACAGATGATATGACATCAACTTCCATGGCTGCTGTGCTTCCTATTCAGCTAAACGCTTTCTAAAGTGTTGTAATGACAACAATCAGCGAGTTTCCTGTTTTTTTAAACTGGAAACAACTGATCTGATGGTCATTTGAGAGCATGAAAAACAAGCTGTTAACAAAAAACACACAACATGAAGCAACATCAGACTTCATTTGGAGCTGTTTTTGTGCCCAACTGATAAATCGAAGTCCAACATTTACCCTCATTTTAGCTCTGGTTTTAGTTCCCACCAACTCCTAAGGTAAATAGCGTGTTACATTTGCTCTGGGAGATCAAATTTTCAGTGTTCCCACTCAAACAATTTCAACTGGAATGTCCCCTGAATTTGGGAAAACCTCTCCATGGATGTATGAAGACACCTGGATACAGCATTGGCAGCAGGGCCCCATCCATCCCGATGAAAGTTGCTAAGTGGTGCAATAAGCCAAAATGGTCCAACTGCCGCATAAAAAATAAGTAGAGCCTGGCTATTACTGCATTTTTGGGGCTGATGCCGATATTGGGATGTAAAAAATTTTAGATATTTATATATTATATCGGCCAATATATATATATATATTTATACATATATGCAATGCAATTATCCCTCTCTCAACTGCTTGTGACAAAGATATGTAATATAGGCATGATATTTCAAAGTTTAAAAATTCATCAATGCGCTGCAACTTCATTGTGAATTTTATAATCCTAAATTAGCCTTTTCTGCAATATGTTATTTTAAAAATAAAATTTTCATATATTAGATAACATATTTGGCGATACTGATGTGTGTGTGTGTGTGTGTGTGTGTGTGTGTGTGTGTGTGTGTGTGTGTGTGTGTGTGTGTGTGTGTGTGTGTTATGGGCTGAAATTGGAGGATAAAAAAATAGATATCAATATATCGGACAGGCTCTAAAAATGACCCAAATGATCAGCACTGGTCCTCATTTTGGGCCCACGGAGCAGGCGCCATAGAGATTTACAGCCGCCGAGCACAGCCAAGTGACTGACTTCCAGTTTAGTAGGGGATCAAATAATTTAATCTTGTGTCTCTCTTAGTCTTTCCAAATATTACCAGACTGAATAGATTCAATCTTAAAGTGAGTTAAAGCACAAAGTGGGTTTATGTAGAGCTTTATGCCGTAATCCACTGCCTGCTGCTTCTGGGAATAACATAATGACAGTAAACCGAAACAGAAAATTTGTGGAAATCAAAAATCCTTGATCTGAAAGAAAAATAAAGCTAAAGAATCTGCAGGGCAGAGGGATAATTCTCTGTGAGTTCATCAACACTAGCATCACCTTTTTATTTTATATGTATTAATTTGACCTGAAAAATGCTGATTAGTGCAACTTTAAAGATAAAAAAGTCGAAGGCCAAAAAACAGATATTGTTATTGTTATTGCCTGAAGTTATCTTTCCTCGCCTACACGTTTCATTATATGCAATAAAGACAGGGACAATATAAGAGAAAAACAAAGAACAATAATTTCACTGTCTATCACATAATGATAGAAAATAGTCTGAGGTCAGGGGGTCACAAACAACAGCAAAAAAAACATAAAACCATGAAAGACCCACATAAAATTACATAAAAACACAAACACTTCCATCAGTAAAGACAAGCAGGTGTGCAAAGTTGCATTAAATGTATGTTATGTAACATCTCGTTTTGGCTAGAGGTCCTCTGAGGCGGCAACCAATGGCTGAAAGGAGTGGCGAAGGGGCTGATTCTGTGATCATGTGCCAAACATCTTAAAAAAATCTTACACAACCTCTTTACCACAATAACAACTTCTTCCGGGCTGTAGATTTGCATATAGTGGCTGCCTGATTTGCATATAACATGTTCTTTCAGTTCATAGGCATGTTCATTCCTTCTTAACAGGTCTGTCAGGGCAAGTCATTGCATTTATTGTGTGTGTGTGTGTGTGTGTGTGTGTGTGTGTGTGTGTGTGTGTGTGTGTGTGTGAGTACAGCAGGTGAGGGTGTATTATGCAATCTTAAGTGTTCAGGGAGTGGAAGTGCTTAAGGAGTGGAAATTTAATGTGAATCGCTTTCATTGCATAATTTTACATTTCATAAAGTTCATTCTGCGAGTGTCTCCTAAATGTTGCTATTTACCTGGAGTCACAATAATGCATGCAGATGCAGAAAATGTTTGTGTAACCCCTCTTCAAACAATGCCTCGTTCTTAAGTCCCCTTCACTCGATGTCAGCGCTTTTCAAACCTCTCACCCAGTGTCTTCCTGTGACCTGACAGGCAGCAGCCTCAGTCTTGACACACTGCCCTGACTTACACATCCTCCAAAGTAGTTACGTAAGCTTTTCTCTCTGCTTATGAGATGCAAGCATTTGCATATTGGCACAGTTTGCTCTTAAAGGGACAGTTCACCCCGAATTAAAAAGCACTTTTTTTTTTATTTTTAGTGCTATTTATCAGATTGCTCTGGTATGAGTTGTTGAGTGTTGGAGATATCAGCCGTAGAGATGTCTACCTTCTCTCCAGTATAATGGACTACATGGTGGTGCTCAAAGTGCCCAAAACATAGATCTGAACGAGTATTATTATTATTATGGGGTTGTATGCCTCCCTGCACCAGTCAAGTTGTACAGTTTCAAGGTGGAATGAATGTCACCAACCTCCAACCTTTGCTATCGCTGGCATGGAGGCATAAAATCTCAACAGCAATCATGACCCGGTTACTCAAGATAATCCACAGACCTTGTTGTGAACAGTTTCATGTAGGACCTATTTTCTTTCTAATCAACTACACCCGCCAACCATATCACGGTGCAGAAGCAAACATGCATCAAATCATGGGCAAGAGGCTTGAATGAGATTGGGCTGATCAATACCAATATTCGAAGATTCGTTTTGTTTTCCATACACAGTTTTTAAGTTTGAACAGGCTCTGCAGGATGTTCAGTGTGACAGCGACACTTATGTAATATAATGAACAAGCTAACAGAGCTTAAAATGTGTAGGAAATGTGCAACAATAATTTTTGCCAACCCTAGATATCAAACAGAAACTGTTTTGTATTAAGTTGCTATAAGCTGTAAATTTACCGCCCCGAGCAGAAAGTCTCTCCTCTCTCCTCCTCCATGCCGCTGCCTGCTTGTCCGCAGCTCTCTGTACCAAAAATCAAAATGTCCCAAGAAGTACACTGCATGGAGAAAAAAACGACCGCTCGACTAGAAGCAATCTCCAATTCCAACTTTCACGGGGCAGCCCTAAAAGGAGCTATTTTCTTTTTACCAATCTACACCCATCAACAGTATCACCCTGCAGAAAGAAGCATGCATCTACTGCTACAGGTAGCAGTGCTCTAAGCACCACAAGCTGAGCGCATTGAGTTAAATTATATTTGAAAAAGGCAGATATCTTGAGAGCTGATATCTCCAACACTCGAAAACTCACACCAAACAATTCAGACTGATAAATAGCACTACAGGTAGGACAGAAAATATCTATTTTTGATTTTGGGGTGAACTGTCCCTTTCATAAGCACATACCGTACTCTCTTTCTCTCTCACCTGCTGTCCTGCTGCAGGTCTGAGCAGGGAAATCCCTCAACATGCTCAAGAGGAAATCAAAAGTGGCTGGGTGGGGGGGCTCCTGCACGTCTGTTCATGAGTATAAATGCGTGTGCGTGATCCTACACGTCAAAGCCGTGAGCAGTAGTGAGAATAATTACATAATAACAGGCCAGTCCTCCAGTCTCCTGTACCCTTGAGGTGAGGTGTGGGTTTTCTTTGGGGGGGTGGCAATCTACCTGACAAAAAAAACCTCACAAAAATCGGGATAATAAATAAGATGAGCCCATATTAGCAGGTGGTGGGTTAGCGGGCTGTATGCAACGTCCCAAATTTCATAGGAGAAACAATGATTTGTAACACGAAACTGCTTTATTCAGTGTTTTTACCAGTTTAAATAAGCGGTACCATTTGCGCTGGAAAGGGAGGAAACCTGCGGACAATTCAGTTCCCGGTAAAAAAACGCTTTGACAATGAACACTGAAGGAATTGTAACCAGGAGAAGTTTCAACTGGTTGCAATATGCAATTGTCACCACTTGCTGCCACTAAATCCTTTTGAATCTTACACACTTAATCTTTAAGTAAATCTGGAAATTGAAATGATGATGCAATATTTCCCTCTGAGACAAAGCGAAACAGCATAATCACAAACTAGAAATCCTTAAGTAAAGTATAAGTCCTTAGTTACTTTCCACAACTGGTTTCCTAGTCTTAGTTCTTTCACCTCACCTGCTCTGTACTCCTGCTTCCCCCTGGATGTTCACTAGTCACTCGCATGAATAAATTGATGAGAAGTAGAACAGGTAAAACAAACCCAAAGATACAATCTGCTGGGGAGAAAAAATGCAGACTTGCAGATTTTTCTCACACAGATTTGTCAGGATGAATGACTGATGAGGGGGAACAGACAGTAAATACAAGTAAACATGACAGTCGGAGCGCTCCTGTCTGTGTGTCTGTGTGTGTGTGTGTGTGTGTGTGTGTGTGTGTGTGTGTGTGTGTTTTCTTTGGAAATTAGCTGTTTCTTTATGTATTATTAAGAAGCTGAAGAATACAAGCAAGATCAACTTGTTTTTCTTTTATGAGGGTGTTTCATATTGATGACTCGTTTGTGAGTCAGTGATTTGTAGCCAAACAGAAATAACTTCATGTTATGGGAAGTTGACGCTGACCTTTCGGATACTTTCATTTAAAACATTTTTCAGTTAGACTGGATTAATCACAAATTACCAAGGTTACACACAATACACACACAGGCACATCTGTGTTTGTCCGTGGCTCTGAGGAGTAGTGGATCCAGGTTGTTGTTGGATGTCATGTTTAATATCGTCACGTGGCCACTGGAGCTCTATTATTCATGAGATCAATGCTGAGATTCAACCAGGCCTGATACAGTACAACCTTTACCCCCTCAGGCTCCCACCCTCCGTTCTTCCTTCTCGATATTTCTCGGTAGATTATTTTCCCTTCACGGTTCTCTTTTCTGCTGAGATTGAGCTGTGAGAGCTGCCGACATAAAAACTGAGTGTTCACCTCAAGGGGATGACAGGGAGGCAGCGAGGCGGACACCGGTGTCAGAAACCCACCAATGACCAGGGAAGTGTAAACTTCATGTCCCACAATTCCTGAGCTAAAGCTCGTAGTCACTCACTCACTATTTCCTCCATGACAAACATGATAAACACTCAGTAGACGACTCGCTGGTGAGAAGTCAATCGAGATCTTGGACACTTAAGAGTCATTATGCATCACTGACAGGTGTGATGCGCTGTTAAATAACTGCAACAACATCAAATAATCTTTTATAAAACTAAATGTAAATATATAATTTATGTTAACTTCAAGGTTATTCAACTTAAACTTTCTAGTTTTAAAATGTTTTATGGTCTAAAAAGTGCACCGTAAAACGATTTAGTGTTACTGGAAATAATATGTGGTGCTATAATTACAAGTAACACAACCTGATCACGAGAATAATTTACATTTCTGCAAAACAACGATTTTACCCTACATTTCTATGTTATGTAGCAGATAAGCTGAAACTTTATGTGATACAACGCTGTGTTTAATGCTTGGTTAGGTTTAGGCAGACATACCAGCTGCCTATAGTTAGGAAAAGATCAAGTCTTGGCTTAAAATAATTGCTCTCTATAGCATCATTCCAGCAGGAAACACAGCAAGGGGCTGCTCAAAGACACAAGTTTGGTGCTGCTTGAAATGTAGCAACGGAGGTAAAGATCATGTTTTGGCTTGAAATTCCTGGGTAATTAATTAATCTGGGTGGAAACATAGCAATGGACTGCTGAAAGACACCCACGTTTGGGGACTAAAATGCTGCTCGAAAAGCAAGGCTGGGAGAAACGATCATATTTTGGCCCAAAAACACGGTATTGGTGAGACATTCCCGCATGGAAAAACACAGCCATGTCTTGGTGGAAAAACAGCTGCTTTTTGTAGCGTTTATCTGGGTGGAAACACAGAAACCGGCTGCTAAAAGACAAAATGCGGTGGCTAAAAAGCGGCTCAAAATGCAGCGACACCTTGCTGAAAAAAAGGACTGGTTTTGCTGTGTGCTGGTCTCTCTGTGTGGTCTGCAGCTTGACAGTCATCTCAGCTAGCTGACACACAACCACCCACTCCATCCACCTCCTGTTGACAAAGTCAGCTCAAATACTACGTCATTTTAGAAATGTTGAGACGATACATCTAAAGCGTACAATGTAACTTATCCACGGTTTGCACAAATGTACAATGCCAACATTTTCGTCAAGCGACCGGACTGAGTAACAGTCACACAAAAAATACTTTTTTTCTTAAATTGTGAAACTATTACTCTGTAATGTAACAAAGAACAATGTTACATATTCAAGTCGACTCTTTCCACAAATCCTCCAACACTCAACATGCAACAGTTGCACCCACACAAACACTCAAACATGCATATTTGTATTCTTCCATGTGGAAAACATGACTGCTGCACCAGGAGCCAGAGCAACGGGGAAGGAGAGACTAACCATGCATGCTGCATGCTGCCTCCAAGGGCCATCAAATATGCACAACTACCAGAATCACTATACATAATGGACCACACATATGCACACAAATCTGGAGCCGAGATGGAGCCACTCGCCCATCGCTCGTCACTTATACACGTGAGAATCTGTGAGCTTGAATCACATTGTGTGCCAGTTTTTACACACATGGGGCTGGTTATAAGCCTTTTTCACAGCAGACAATCTGACTTTTCCTGGTAAAAGCACAAGTGTTAGCTATGACAGTAAAGGTATAGTTCAGAATTTTTGAAGTGGGGTTGTATGAAGTACTTATTCATGGTAAGTGTAATACCTACAGGAGATTGCTGCCAGTTTGAAGAGGCGGACAGGAGTCCTACACGGAAGCTTAGCAATGTGCTGCTGTGGGCGACGGCAGCAACAAAACGTTGCCATTATTGCTATTGCGATGTTTATTCCATGGTACTTTCTGGTTTATTCAATTTTCAACCGCCTTAAACAGAGGAAAATGTTGCTTTCTACTATCATCTTCACAAATAAATCAGCTCCATACCCCCCCTAAACAATCAGAACAATTTGCTAAGGTTTCAAAGGGTTAACTATTGTGCTTTAGACTGCAAGTGAAAATGTGAAACTACTAATATTAGAAGATACAATCAAACGGACATGTTCAGATTACGTACAGACAACATCACTTTGTAGGTTTTGGACACTAATTGAGTATAACTGTCTTTAATAAGATCCCGATTCTTTCTGAGTGTCCCAACAAACATGTCAGTGTTTCATAGCAACTCATAAATATTTTCAAGTCCAGTATCCAAAAGGCCTCACCCCTGAGAACTACAACTCAGCAGCCCTGGGAACTACAACTCAGCGGCCCTGGGAACTACAACTTCCACCCAGAGACGTCAATGTGTCTCCGTGCCGGTTGTCTTGTCTGTGACGTCCCTGCAGGGCTGTGTATGTGCTGCTCTGGGCTTCCTGTGCGTGGACGACTGGACAGTGATGTCAGCACATAGGCCGCAGATCTGGTCAGTGGAGTCCGGTTGAGGTCTGGGACCGCGTGGAGCTGCAGCAGCTGGAACAGAATCCCAAGGGAGAGCTGGGAAAGAGGCCACAAACCTCAACCCCAAAGGACTCAGCAAGAGAGAGAGTTAGGGGACGACCCAGACTGCAGTGTGTTATTAGTGGATTCATTGTGATGCTGTTCTCTTGCTGTGCGCTACATTGTTGTGCGTAGTCACTAAAATCATCTTGTATCTGTGTGTGCGTGTAGCGCTGAGTGCAGGAAGCAGTGGTGACGCTCTCACACCGCCCACCATAGATAATACAATGAAAAGCCCGAGCTTCTGTGCAACTGTGCCGCCCCTCTGCCCTCTGACACACACATGGAAAACTACCATAGAGTCGTCTTAGCTGGTGGGTGCACAAACTAACACCGGCTCAAAAAAGGCTGAGTCAGGACACATTTGTCTCTGTATGTGTGTATCTGTGTGTGTTTGGGGACAGTGAAGAGATGATGGCAAAGCAAAGTGGTGTACACACACTCACATGCTTCTCTTTGACACGTGTGAGGATAAACATCGATCTCCTTGACTGACGTTAACACCCTGTTGAGTAAACACACACCTTAACTCACACCACGGCAGCCACATACGACAGCCCCTGTACACTCAGACGCATATAAGCACCTCGGCCACGTCTTACAGCCGCCTGATTAACAGCGTCAGGTCCAACAAACAGCGCCAGTTCAAGGTTCAGAGCAGGTACGGCTACAGCTCTCCCACACATACAGCCACTAACACAGCACATACCTGTATTATGGTTTAACAGCCTCCGATTGTCAACAGTTCACTGTCATGCCCCACGGGGAGAAAAACAGGGGCACAGTTCACCCGAAAAAATCACACTCCCTCTTGTAGTTGCACTCACAATCAAGGCCAAGTAATGAACAATTGACTTGAACAATTAAACCTAGGGTAGGAACTTATTTTATAAGCATTTCTTTGTTGTATATGTTTAAATTCTCTTTACATCCTGATAGCAATTAATAAATTAAATGCTATGAAAAAAAAAAAAAAAAATAGAATTTACGCCATGCGATTTTATGCCTGCATGCAACAGTCAGGTTACACTTACAGTTCACATTGATGTATCACATTTTTTAGCTCTTTTCTCCCTTTGTCATCAAAATACACACAAATCCTAAAAAACAACCAGTGTCACGATAAATGACTGTGAGCTGCGAGCGCAGAGATTACCAAAGCCTAAATGTGAAAACAATTTAATAAAGTCAAGAAGGAAAAAACATTTAACTCTGAGCAAAAAAAGTTAAATATTCTCATATGAGAGGCATGATGGGATTATGCAATCCTGTGAAGGAAACTTAATTTTAGAATTTATAAAAACACTAAAATCAGGACGTCAGAATGAGATGTAAAACTGTGTCTCTGGGTGTAGTTTAATATTACTGTCTGTGAGAATTTTGTTTTTTAACCCACTTTCATGAAGTAATGTGATTAAGTACGTAATGGGGTGTATTACTTAAATGTGTTGTTGTAGTGATGTTTGTGCACTAACAGAGACAGTGAAAAAGTCCTGAGGGGGCAGTCATGATACTATGAATGAATTCCTCTCCTGCAGCAGAAAGCAGAGAGTCGACTGTGCTGTCTGTGTGTGGTGTGTGTGTGTTGTGTGTGTGTGTGTGTGTGTGTGTGTGTGTGTGTGTGTGTGTGTGTGTGTTTGTTTGTTTGTTTGTGTGTATACAAGTACAAAGCCATGACAGAAACAGGGTGAAGTCCTACTTTTACTCCTCCTTTAACTCCACCACACTTACTTATCTCTAGCTTTAGTTATTTTACAGATTAAAATTTTACATGCAAACATATAAATGATCATAAATTGAGGTGCATTTAATTATTTCAATGACTAAAACATGGCTAGAAATTTTTGATCCATGTATTTATATTGGACTTTGAACTGTATTAAATTTGTCTGAAAGCTATAGCACAACAAATTAGGAAATAACAACAAAACCACAAAGGCTATTTACTTACTTGTGGTAGAAGCAAAAATATTAAGGAAAAATGTCCAAATCAACAAAATCTTAAAGTCTACAAAATCTGGCAGGTAATATGCTCTTTTCTATTCTATATAAACTAAAACTGGTCACAGCGATGGCAGCCAGAATACAGCTGCACCTGGTTGAATTTTCCCTCCTGCTGCATTTTTTTGGCCCTCAAATCTATTGGTTTCAATATAGACTTGGAGCAGGTATGCTTAACAGCCAGAGGAATGCCATTACAGAGCACAGGAGTTTCCAGGCATCTGCTTTTTAGGGTGCAAGGGCTACCTACAGCTTTACATCTGTCACATGGACAATATTTTAGGCCTAATACACACTCCAAAACAAAAGGCTGGAAGATACATCCTACAATCGTAGTCTATGATATGGTGCTGATTATGGTACCTTAGCAACCTCAGGTGCAACCTGCCTCCATGCTTTTTTAAGCTGACACAGAGTAGGCACAAAAGTAGCAACCAGCACCCGGCCACACATTTTCCAGGCAGTAAAAGACGTGGCATGTGTCACAGCCCTTTATATCAAGAGGGAGGTGAAGAAGATAACAAAATGGAGACTAATTAATCTCGTATCGTGCCGAACTTTGGTAGATCATCACTTATCAGGTATGGAACTAATCTGCAGGCTCCAATTCAAAATGAGACCAAAACTTTTCAATGGATGTCACATTTTGAGCCACAACGAAGAGGCAAAAATGTGGCCTGCAACAGACAGTAATGCTTGTTTTTAACCCAGATGAGTTTCAGAAAACTTACAGCTCCTACGCGCTGGTTAAGAGAGGTGAGGAGTCAGCAGTCAATATGGTATAAAACAGTCAATTAAAACGTTTTTTCAAAAATTAGGAATCACTGGCACCACTAGATGTCCTTGAGCATACAGTAATAAATGTGCGCACAAAATATTAGGCTGATTGGTCCAGTAGTTCGTGAGATAAGCTACGGTCAGACGGATACACACACACACAAATACACGACCAAACGCATGATCACATCCAGGCTTATGACCTGCGGGGATACTAATGTAATGTAGAACAGAGTAGCCCTTTTCACACAGAGATGGCGCTATAGAACTGCTATTTAGTCCCTTCTTTATGCCTTCTTATTTTTACACAGAGCGAAACAGCGACGGCGTTATGCTGCTGCAGTGTGTAATTATAAACTGCATCTTGGCATCCTGCAATTAAAAGAGGTGTGCCGTGACATGTAACACAACAGCATCGGACTCTGGTGTGACAGATAACATTAGCTTCAGCAGCCCTTTATAAACAATAAACAATGGCATTAATGTGGCAATGACAGTCATTTGCCGTCTCTGTTATGTGGCAGCTGTTCTTCTTCTTTAAGTTAGCCATTAAATGCTTTGAGCTGCTTTTTAAATCTCCTGGCAGAGGGTCACACGCATAACACCCGTCCTGTCTCCTGCCATGTTTATAGAGAGCCTCAGTAATGAGTCCTAAAACCAGAAAGATTTGCTAGCATTTCAGCACTTCCAGTTCCCTTGTCTAAAAGTCAATGGATTTTTTGAATGGGCTTTTGGTTAGAAACTAAAAATAAGGTCTGCAGTTAACAAAAGCTTAAGAGCATTTCGTGTTTTATTCTACAACAATAAATATGTCAGTAAATACCCCACTTGCAAACGCTGAAGCTTTTATGTGTCTTAAAACATTTGGCTGCTAACGAGTGGCTAAATGATACTACAGAACATCATCACATCGAGTCGCTCTGAACACGACTTTACAGCCTCGCAACAATAGCAATGCAACCATAGTGTAGTTTGTTTGTAGTCTAGTATTAGCTTTTTTACTTCTGACCATTACATTTAGGCTGCAAAAATCCCAGGAGTGGTGTGGTCATTTGTGAGGATTATCTTGCTGAACAAAACGTGCAAGCATTATAAATGTTTGTTTGCCACGGAGCTTATTTTCTGCAATGATCCAAAATCCACTGGAAAAATCCCATAGTCTTTTTGACAAGGGGATCAGGGCTTCCGGGTTGGCCTTGAAAAACCTCACAGCTGGGGCACTCTACACAGACACTGTTTCAGCGCTGTTACCGCCCCCTATCAGAGGCAAGACAACCCATTCACCGATTGTATGTCTTATTTACAACGGTGATGCAGCATAATGGTGTGATATTCATGTAAAAGCAGCTATTTGTGAGTGCCATTTTCTGAAATTTTGAGTACTTTTACTTTTTTATTTTAACTATTATGTTGATACCACTGACATACTTGTCATTTTTAATTTGTGATGGAGAATTTTAATATTGAAGAATACTTTCTTAAAGTGTACTTATAGGATCTGAATTCTTCCGCTGCTGCTCAGGTGTGCATGTTGCTGCACATAAACGTGTGTGAATCCTAAACCACATTTAAACCCCTCCACTTATTCCGCCTGTTTTGCCTGTCATCATGCCCCGTCTAATACCTCAATCAAGCCACGACAGACACGGGTTAAATCCCTCTTCTCTCCTTTCATCTTCAAAACACACAGATCTGAGATTGATAAGAAGAGAAAAGAAAGAGAGCACACAGAGCGGTGAGGAGTAAATGTCCTGGAGGTGCGAGTTGGAGGAGGGGAGGAGGGGGTCGGAGTGTGGTGAGGTTTGTGCAGGAACATGCTAGAGGATAAGGCGTGTTCCCTTTGGCAGCGCTGCGCAGTGTAAATCCACCGGTGCCATCTGATGCCTGTGTTTGTGACAGTGCAACAGTGTGCGGCAGACGCTGAGAAAAGATCTGGCAGCTATAAATAGGCCGTGTGTTAAAGAGGTGCGTTGTAAATATAGTGCCCTAGTGTGGTGTCACTTTACACCCCCCCGCCCCCACCTCCACCCCCCTTTTAGTCTCGGCCCGAGCTTCTACCGGACTCCTNGTGCAACAGTGTGCGGCAGACGCTGAGAAAAGATCTGGCAGCTATAAATAGGCCGTGTGTTAAAGAGGTGCGTTGTAAATATAGTGCCCTAGTGTGGTGTCACTTTACACCCCCCCGCCCCCACCTCCACCCCCCTTTAGTCTCGGCCCGAGCTTCTACCGGACTCCTCTTAACAGTTTCATTATGCCAGAGTGCGTCATGAGCGCTGGAAAAAAAGAGACCTGAAAACACAGGAAGAAAGAAAGAAATGAAAGACGGAGGCAGCGGAGTGCTTAAGGAACAGATCACACTCAAGGTGTGTGTGTGTGTGTGTGTGTGTGTGTGTGTGTGTGTGTGTGTGTGTGTGTGTGTGTGTGTGTGTGTGTGTGTGTGTGTGTGTGTGTGTGTGTGTGTGTGTGTGTGTGATGAAACTGAGGCCAGGATTCCCTGACTCCTCTGGTGTCTGCAGGTTTGGGAAGCATCCAAAGTACAAGAGAACAGAGAAGAACTGAGAGGGAGGTGATCCTCTCTTCTCCTCCTCCTTTCATCTTCTCTCCTCATTTCTAAAGTCTATTCTCCTCTCCTCCTTTCTTTTCTTTCACTCCATCTTGTCCTTTCTCCTCTTCTTTTATCTCATTCCCTCCTCCCCTTCGCTCATCTCTTCTCTCTCTAGCTCTCTTTCCTCTCCTCTCCTCTTTGTTCCCGTTTTGCTTCCTTTTTCCTCTTGTCTCCTTTCCTTTTACTCCCGTTCCTCTCCTCCCTCTTTTGCCTCCTTTTCCTCTCGTCTCTTCCTCTACGCTTATTACCAATCTCCTCTTGCTCCCTCTCCTCTCTTTTCCTCTCTTCTCTCCTCCCTGCCTATTTTTTCCTTTCTTCTCGTATCCTCCTCTCCACCCCCCTCTTCTCCTTTCCTCCCCCTTTTCTTCATCTCCTCTCATTTTTTTTCTCCCTTTTTGCCTCCCCCTTTCCCTTCTCCTCTCTCCTCATTTCCTCTCCTCCCACCTTGCCTCCTCTCTGAATCTCGCCCCCTTGCCTCCTCTCTCCTTTCCTCTTCTATCCTCATTCCTTGGCTCCCTCCTTTTTTCTCTCCCTCTTGCCTCCTCTCCACTTCTTTTCCCTCTCTTCTCACCATCCTCCTTCTTTTCCTAATCTCCTCTTGTTTCCTCTCCATCTCCTTTCTCTACCATTCTCTCTCCTCCTTTCCATCCTCCTCCCTCTCCTCTCTCCATTTCTTCACCATAAACCTGTTTAAAAAAGTGCTTTGCTGGGTGTGGTGTGTGCGGGCAAACTCTAATCACTGTGTCCACTGTGCTTTAACACTGTGTGTGTGTGTGTGTGTGTGTGTGTTGTGTGTATGTGTGTATTTGAATTTCTCCTATCGCATATAAAATCCTTCCTATGACATCACATATTCCTGACATCACAAAGTGACCCCTGACATTCAAATGTCCACTAAGCCAGCTTTTAAGGGCACAGTGTTTGAGTGTGTGTGTGGTGTGCGTGCGTGTGTGAGTAGGCATGTGTGTGTGTGTGTGTGTGTGTGTGTATGCACGCTCTAGCACATCTGGCAAGGATTTTCAAGAGCTTTTTCCTCTTCTTTCCTTTTCAGCTTGAACAAGCGACTTCTTTACAAGACAAAAGTCGGATACACACTCTCTCTCTCTCTCACACACACTCACACACACACAAACACACACACTATGTGACGCAACAGCCACTGGTCATGTTCCCAAGGTCCTGTTCTCAGAGCAGTCTGACTGGAGGCCTTTGTCTGCGCTCACTTTAAAAATAAAACTGGAGCAGGGTTACCACACACACACACGCACATGCACGCTCACACACACACACTCACTCACTCTTTGTGCATGAACTAAGCTGACCTGAGTGGAAAAGGAGCCCACTGCCAACTCATGATGCTGTTTAAGTGAAGTGTGTGTACGTCCATGTGTGTGTGCACGCATGTGTAGTCCCATACTGTATTCATGTGTGTATATTATTCCATTCAGCCTCCTCCTTACAGAGTAATTATGGGCTCTTGTGTAACACCCATGTGTATATGAGCGTATGTGTGTGAGTGTGTGTGCATGCCTCGAACATGATCACACCACCTGTCATTTTACGGCTGCGCACAGAAACACGATCCCCCACAAATATACAGGACCCAGATTAAACTCGTCAAACTCTTCATAACGCCTCATAAATTGAGGAGACTTTCTGTTCGTACTGTGTTACCTACCGAGCCTCCCCAGCACTCCCGTTACAGTACTGCAGCAACATCAGCGTTCAGGATAAGAATCAGTATCCAGTTTCACCATTACTTCAACCACTGACATGTCATCGCCGTCAGCTGAACATTTTATAGATCTGGCATTATAAAATGTTAAAGCTTTAATTGAAACACTACATAATCCTAAATGGGATGAGACACAACTCTATGACCCTTAAACTGATTACTTTCTCTTCACCAGTAACTGCAGATGAACTTGAAGAAACACAGCAAGCAAACTGAAAACAATGCCAACAACACAGAGAATTTTTCATATTAGCCCCTTAAAAATTGATCAAATTGGCGTAATTTCCTTAAAAACTTTGGGAAGAAGTCAGAGTCACAAGATAATTACCTAAAATGTAGCAAGGGGGAAAAAAACATTAAAAAAAAGGGTAATAAATAAATAATAAACTACTATAAAATAATTAATTAGTTAATATAATAATAATTAATAGAAATATGGTTTACAGGACATTTTTCCCCTTTTTTATTAGTATTATTAACTTATAATATTTTCTCTTTTTCTCTCTTTTTTAAAACTAATTTTTTAGGTTATTTTCTTGAGAAAAGAAAATTTTTTTACTAATTTCTTGCAATTTTTGTGGTGCAACTCTTGTTAGGTTTCTCATCACAAAGAAATGTAACCAGTCAGCTCAAGTTTTGAAAGGTTTACATGTATGTGAAAGGTGTCTGAACACAGCACAAGACGTTATTACAGGTTTTTTTAAAGGGTTAACGGTGCTTAAGAAAACCTGAAAGTTGCAATCTGAAAGTTGAAAAGCAGGTTTTAACCCGCCAACACTGGTACGCCTTCTGGCAAATTTTCATCCAAACTATGAAAATTATTCTCAAAGCACCACGAGTACTTACACTTCATCATGGACTTCCACACAGGGGTTCAAACCCTTCACGGTGCCATGTTTTACCCATTGAGAAACACTCAACTCAAGACACACTTCAATTAGCTTTGTCTACTAACTAACTCCGACATCCTTTCCCTTCTCCATTAGCTTCTCCTCCAAAAACACCTCAACCACAAATGAATCGCTGCCGTCCTGAAGGCTTGAGGGGGCATGTTGCCGACAAACACAGATGATACCCAGTGAGGGCTCTCTCAGTGGATTAGTAAAGCTTTGGCCCAACAAGGCCCCAGAGCTCCACGTCAGTGATAACAGAGCTGGCAAATGGGAAAGTATATGGAGAGCCAATTGAAAAAATAAAATAATTAGAAAGGAAAGAAAAAACAGGCGCCCTCTAAATAAATTTTTAATTTAATGTCCTCCCTTTTAGTTTTTATTTTTATTTTTTTTTCTTTTTAGTGTCATTAATTATTATTATTATTATTATTATTATTATTATTATTATTATTATTATTAATCTTTTTTATTTCCTTTCCCCCATTTCTATCTTGGTTGTACCTGTAAGGCCATGACTGTTCCAAATATCAAAATCAAAAGATTTTTTTCAAAAAAAAGAATAAAACAAAATAAAATGAAATAAAATAAAACAAAATAAAGAAGATGGCAAATAGTTCTTCTAAAATGGTATTGTTTTTTTGTGACTTCATGTCCTAAATTCCATTTTAATTTCAACTATTGGTCAAGTTATCAAATAACTTGACCAATAGTCAAGTTATCAAAGCAGTGGCATCCACAAGCAAGGCCACCCACAACTACTTAACCCACCCCCACCCTTTGTGAAAATTATTGAAGCGTCTGTGTGGTGTTTTTAAGCTTATGTAGGCTTCTTTCTGGAAAATGTTTTGTTCCTTACGATCAATGTACTCCTTCAAAGTTGAAGCTGCATGTTTGTCTTTCTAAGGAAAAGAACAATCAGCCTATTTGAGGAGCAATGAATCACCCAGGGCCGTACTCACGGGGCTAGTTAGTTCCAGCAAACCCTCGAGGAGGCTCCCTTGGGAGAACTTAACACCAAAACAGATCATTTTAGAGTCCACAAAGTTCTGATGACTGAATGCAATTTTAGGGAGCTAACATACGATTAAGGGCTGCACAGGAAACGTGCACATACTATGAGTTCTTGAATAACTTTTTTTATGAAATGCTACTACTTTATCAACTCTTTTTGAATATTTTTTTATGACAACTGAAAAAAACAGGTTTAATAGTTTAAGGTTAGGGTATGGTTATGGCCCCATGATTTTCACTGGCCCCCTCTGGCAACCCTAATGAAAAATTTCTGGGGGCGCCACTGTTATAAGTGTTTGCAAGGCTCTTCAGCCCTGTCTCTTCGACTGAAAAATATTACTCTGTCGGTTTCACATTAAGTGTGATTGCGATGCCTGGCAGGTCAGAGGTCAGGCCACATCACAAGCCAAACCCTCCTCAGGACACTCAGACCCTTTCCAAGGAGCCAGGGAACAGCGAGGACTTTCTGTGGGGGGACACCTGCTGAATCAGGCGCTTCTACGCCACAGAGTGTGATGGAAACTGATCCACTAATATCAGCCGTGCGGCTATTAGTGTCCTGTACAAACACACTGCTCTCTGTTAATACTGTAACCTGGCACACACACACGCGCTGCTCTATAAATGCACACTCACGCGGTGGCTGTCACACATACCTGATCTGGTTTCAGCTGCACAAACCTTCCCGGCAACACATTATACAAGCGGGTACACTGGCCCACACAGGCAGATACACACAAAAATACACACACTAGTTGGCCGTGGCTCTCAGCAGTGTCCCGTTCAGCAGACACTTGAAAGGACACCCTAGAGAGGGGTCCTTTTCACAGTAATAGTGCCCGGCAGCACTTAGTGCGGACCCGGAGGCTCACTCCCACTGTAGTGAAGGGGATGAGGGTTCTCAATTCCACGGCGGCCCACTCTGCTCTCCCCGCCGAGTAGGGCGAAGAAGAGTCTTTCATGGACACAGCACTCCACCGGCTGCACACTCACGCACACTCCAAAGCACTCACTCACCCGTCGTCCACTGTGGAGTGCGAGATCTCAAATTTGAGTGAACGAACAAGTGGGAATTGACGATGAGTGTGAAATATTTCTGATTATATTCAGATGGTTCACACTCAAAACGCTAAAACTCAGCTGCCACAACAGAATGGGCGCATTGAAATGCCCAGCAAACACATACAGATGGGATAAAACGAAGGAAAAAACAAAATACAGTGTTTTAGTAAGATGTTGGGCTGACACAAACTGGCAGTGCTTTTTGGAATAAATTCAACAAATCTCCAAAACTCTACTGAAGGGATGAAAAACTTCTTCTGTTCACCATGAGATTGTTAGCACAGCAGATAAAATGATGGACACCATGATAAGTTTGTTTCTCAAATTACAAATCACTGCTCAGTGGTTTGTAATAATAGGAGCTGAGCAGATATACCTTCAATCTGCCTTCACACTCATGGATTTACAAGTCAAAATGGCTCCTATTAGCCTCTTCAAGGCGGGAATATCGCGCTGTTATGCCACCTCGCCCTTGTGTATATAACGTAAGATCGCAGACAGGGAGGACAAAGTGGTCCTGTCTCTGAGCCGGGAATGGAGGAAGAAACACGCCGAAACGAGGTCTGTGTAAAACGTGGAGCTGGAAAGACGTGATCATGGGGGGCGCAGGTGTGACGTTTTCTCAAAGTGCTACGTGTGCGACCCACTGCGGGAGATTCAAAAAACAAAGAAGAGGAACAGCGGCTGTAGATGTCCACAAATTGAGGAAAACAATGTGATTCAAGAGCTTCAAGCAGAGGATGAGATCAGCCACCATATAACAGCGAATGGATGTTAATAACATGTTGTTGTTATTATTTGGAAAGCACAGCCAACACATATCTTATATGTCAAACTAGAGGCAGATGCTGTTGTGTTACATGTCACACCCGTCATGCACATTTCGATTATGGGATGCAGGATGATAATGCTGTTGTTTGATTCTGTCTAAAAATGCAAGGGAGGCATATAGAAGGGACTTTCTGGCAGCACGATCTCTGTGTTAAAAGGCCTTTGTATTGTCTCACTGGTATGTGAAAAAAACAGGTTTCTAACCAACACATCCTCTTGCAGTGGTGTTTTCAGTTCAAACACTTTGGCATAAAATCTCCCCTAAATGTTTCGATTTTTTTGAGATCTGGTGATACACATCATTTTCACACTCAAACCATTCAGGGAGCCCTCGTCTTCTGCACGGGAGCATCTGCATTTGTTAGTTTCCATATTATCTGGTTGGGTTTGTTTTTTTTTTTTTTAGTCTTTATAAATTACACAATCCAGTCGCCATAAAAAATGTTGGCATGAAACATTTCTGCAAACCACAAATAAGTTACATTTGTGCCTTACTATGTAGCTGATAGGATTAAGCTTCTCGTTTCTTTGAGCTTCAGCAACGCTGTGGTTGATGTGGTTAAGTTAAGGCCTAGATCATCAACAGGGGGTGCAGGACCCAAGGGGGTCCTAAGAGTTACTTCAGGGCGTCCACCAAGCTTGGGTTATTTAATATATGTCTTAATTTAAAATAAGTTTTAATTGATTGTTTTATTTTTATTTAAATGTGTCTAAAATAGCACAATAACACGAGCCCAACATATTATTAGCAAATTTATATCTATTTATTATATTATTATTTTATTTATTATATTATCTATTATTAATTATTATTTTATTTATGGAAAATTAATTACACTAAAAATATGAGTGTAGGGAGGTAAAGAAAGAGTCTGTAACCATAACAGCACAAAATCGTACATAAAATAGCAAATTTCCTGCAATGGATGATAAAAAAGGCAACAAGGTGGCGTCGGGGGAGGGGGACAAAGTGAGAATGGAATAAAATGAAAATTATTTAAAATGCACTGGATTATTTAAACAATATTGTCACAAGTATTAATAATAATAATAATAATAATATAAATATTTAATTTCAAAATATCACTTCAATACTGGTGACACGACACCATGACTGCAAGCTGACCTGTGAGTGAGCAGTATAATGAACCTCAGACACAGACATCCTCTGATATCAGTGTGCTGTAATGTCTGGGTGTCCACATACTTTTGGCCATGTATTGTGGCTGCTCTGTCAAGGGAAAACAGCTCGTCGTCTCATCCCCAGCTGACTCTGTGTTGTCTAAACACAGCGGCGTACGGACCCTCACTTTGCCCTCACAGTGGAAAACTGAACCTGAGAGCCGGAGGGTCACGGACGGGCATGAGAGCAGCGTGAGGGTAAGACGAGCCGCGGCGAGAGCCCAACTCTCATCCCCAAACATTTGACCTAACCGAGACACAACAGGTCATCTTTCATCTCTCATCTGTCTCTCTTCCTCTCATCTCTCCCTGGCCATATTGTGCATATCTCTTCTGCCTCTGTGGTGTTCCCGTTTGCCAGCTCAGCATCACGGTTGGAATCCATCACTCGTGATTCAGCGCGGCCAGGATTACAGCAGCATTCCCTGCTGCTCAGTCACGACGTAAATTCAGCTCATCCAAGTGGATATCTGGGCTTTTTGGACTGTGTGTCTCTTGGCCGAGTATCTAGACAGGATGAGCATACTACTAAGCCTCTAGGAATCAGGAAGATAGTTCCCGGGATGCCTGGAATTCCTTCCGGAAACCTCGCTGTCTGACTCAGAGGGTGAATTAGAGTCCAGTGCGCGTGTATGTGTGTTTGAAATGGAGCGAAAATGAGAGTAACAACGCCTATCTCCCGCTCTCTCTCTCTTCCTTTTGAGGCCAGAGCCGACTGTATCTACTCACGAGACCACAGTTATGGGACAGTTATTCGGAGAAGCCTATTATGGTATGAGGACACAACACAGCTCACTCCCACACACACACACACACACACACACACACACACACACACACACACACACACACACACACACACACACACACAAAAACACACACACAAACACAGACAGAGACGGTTACACCATCGCAGGTGATAGAAATCAGGCTGTTCCAGTGTTATCATGATGATGCTGTGGATTCCTCAGATACCTAAGTGGTCAGGTTTATTCCTCACTATAGACGAGCGCTGCAGACAGTTGCCTAATAGAAGTCTGAGGAGCAATAAAACATAATCTATGAAGTCATGCAGAGGAAAAAGAACGAGGCTCACAGATGAAAGGAATGCGGGGGAAAAGTGAAGAGAGCGACAGAGTAGTGACACACTTTCTTTGGCTCCGTTACCATCAGCTCAAAACACATTTAGTGTGTTGACATTAGAGACAGACACGGGTGTACACAAGAATGTGAGGCCAAACTACAAAATGATGCTTTAAACCTCTGGTAAGCAGTTTATTTTTACATCATTAGGCTAAAATACCATAATTTTCTTCGAGCATATTCAAGTGGACTGAAGGAAAACTGACTTTACTTACAGGTTTTAATGTATTTTTAATCTATTTAATGATTATCTATTGATTGAGCTATGATTATCTATGTATCTGTCTTTCTATAGATAAATCTGGTCTAGTCTATAACAGGGCTAAAGTTTGGAGACAATGTTTAAAGATGTCTATTGCTCAGTGGGCTATGTCCCTTCTGCAGCGGCCAGGGGTTCGATTTAACCCCTCTCACTCCCACCTTTCACTCTAAAAGCTGTCCTGTCAAATAAAGGAACCCCCACACAAAAAAAGGTTAAAAAATGGGAGAGAAAGAAAACAAAGGAAATCCCATGATGGGAGACTTTCCTGACCATAGATCATTTTAGAGAGAGGGCAGCCGTCAGTCATACAATCAAACTAGACTGCGCTGAAAACAAACTTTTCTCTGGTGTTCCCAGGTCTCACCAATTCCTGAAAATGTAGACAGTAGCACATGAGGCAGATAAACTGTAAAAAAAGTTTGTTCTTCTGAGAACTCAAAGTGCTCAGAATGGCGTTTGCGAGAATAACAAAATCAACCAATCAGAGCAGAAAAGTCTCTGTTACTGCATTGCCTATTTTCGTTCCAATTGTTTTCAGAAACACATCTAGTGCACTGTTTAACTGTAAAATGAGAAAGTTTGCGACCCAGCCGCTATGTTGGTATCAGTCGAGCCAAAACGAAGCACCACCCAAACGTCTCATTCTGAAATCTGTCTTCTTCACATGGTCAAAATAAGCGTAATAGTCAGCCATGACACTGAAAATTTTTGACCATGACATTGCACATTTTAGATAACAGTAAGTAACGCTTTGTGTACTTCAATACGGCAATCCTTTCCTGGGACTCCTCTCTCCAACTCTCACTAACGCTTCCACAGTTGTGTGTCCTGCAACAAGTCACCTCTCGTAAGATCGCCATATTGTCCGTCCCCAGAATTTTAACATAATTTTACCATTCACCTTTGTTTCTCTTCAGAATAATATTTGCAGCAATTTAGTATCACTCTTTCATAAGGTCTAACAAAAGACAAACAACAGAAATCTAGTGCAGCGGAAGATGATGTATCCTGACTTCTAATCCCTATTTTGCATTAAGCTGAAATAACACTTGATCCTACACTTCCCATAATTCAGTTCCATAGTGTCTTTCATTTCATCATACATAACTAGTAAACACCTATGTGGCACCAGTTTGTTCATCATCACAAATTTGGGCAGTTTCCAAAGCCCAACCTGAGATAACTGTGAAGACATCATCACTTTACAAAGCTCCTCCAGGGACACAGAAGATAATATAAAACTGTTTTCATGGAACTAACAATGACGTGTAAACTGATCTGAATAAAAGTGATCAGCGCACCCCTTTATCATGGTGAGTACATCTTTATTATAACTTATCCTGATGGCAGAAACTATGAAAAATAATCTGAAATTAACCTTTCACATGTGGTTTGGATCATCTGTCCATCAGTGTGCATCTATCTTTCTATCTATTATGTTTTTGTCACAACAGCTGAGACAATGGACACAGATCAGGTTCAGGAACTGATATTAACATGATGTCAGAGACGGCACAGAGGCACACCTTGCAAGATGTTAGAGCACATTTGAGGGAAAGAATAAGACACGCATAGCTCTCTCTCTCTCGAACACACACGCGGCTCATGATATGACCAGGATATCCAGTTGTGGGCAATCCCTCATCTCTGCTGGGAGCAGCCTCTTCCTTATAAGCCTCCTTATAAGGGTTTCTTAATCTCACCTGCACATCCTGTCTTCTTCCGTAGTTCTATTTCTGTTGTTTTGCTTTGTGCAAATAAACCTTTAAAACTTAACAGTTGTAATACAAGTTTAAAAAATCATCAAAGTATCCCTTTGACTAGATTTCAAACAAAGACAGTAATATATTTTTACTGCATGTTGGCAAAAGAGTAGTCCACTTGTCCGATTCTGATTTGTTGTAAATCGTAATGTACCACACATTCACGCTTTTTTTCCCATTGCTGGAAACTCACAGCAGAAGAGAATAGAGCCTTTGAGGTCCTTTTTTCCGGTTTTGTTTGATGGCACAGTTGTTGCCATTTTCTCCTACTACTGTCTCTCTAGTGCCAAGATTTTTTACTATTCTACTTTAGGCTGCATTTTTTTCTTTCATCTTTCACATCCAGAATGCACTGGAAAGAATCACTCCGTCACCAGTTCCCACAACTCACCTACAGCAGCCCACGAGGGACAATAGATGCATTCAAGTATGAATAGCTGGCAGCTTACTGAAAACTTTTGAACAGGGTGAAAGGATACTTCTAAATTGCTGTGCTATAACCACTGGTGGACGTATTCAGAAGTACTAATGTAAAAAAATGTAAAAAAAAAAAAAAATGTGTTTTGAAAATGTTAGGTAAATAAAAATAAGTATAATCAGAAACATGTCCTGAAAGTATTCAAAGAAAAAGTATCGATGCAGAAAATCTTTAAAAATAAAAAAATCAACCCCTCAAAATTTCTAAAAAAAAATTAGACCTCAATGTTTTTCAAAACAGTTGGCTGTCAATCAACTATGAATTGCTGCAGCTGTACTTGTTTTCTGTTTGGTAATTTAATTTATAACAAAACATAATTTTTATAAACTCTTGTTATGTTTTTAATGCAAAAATCTTAATCTGTGCAGTAACTAAAGCTGTCAGAACATAGTAAAGTAAAAAGTTTTTTTTTTTTTTTTTTACCTCTGAGATGTTGTGGAGTAAAAGTATAAAGTGGCATGAAAAGAAAATACTCAAGTAAAGAACAAGTACCTCAAATTCATACTTAAGTATAGCACTTGAGTAAATCTACTTAGTTATATTCCACCACTGTCTATAACTTAAGTCTTCATCAATTCGAGTTGTTTGAATTTTTTTTGGCCTTAAATTATTTCTAATGTTGCATCTAACAGACACACACACTTATATCTGTCCAAGTGCAACCTTCAACACTTCCTCTACTGCACTGAGTAAAATCGCACTGTGCAGCTGCATCTGTCCTCTCAGCATCGTCTCAAACATAGACATCCGAGCATCAAAGAAATCGATGGATTTAAGTCCTCAGAGAAGCGAAAGCAGCGTCTAACAGCTGACTGACAGGACTGCGCAGATATCGAGGTCACTCTTTGTTTCTTATAATAAATGGGCAGTCACTTGTGATGAATGCTTTGATCTCAAAATGACTTACTGATCATCCATTGTGTGCGTGTGTGTGTGTGTGTGCATGTGTGTGTGATATCTGTCACTCGGAGGCTCCCAGCACTATTATAACGAGCATACGGTTGGCGTCACACACAGCTCATATTAACCCGTCGGCTCTTTCTGTGTCTGCAAGATTGTGTGTTTGTATCTTTTGTCTCTACTGCAAACACACATTTTTATGTACTCGTGCGATGGCTAATGTAAGTGTTTTACTCATGTTTTAATGTCTGATTATGTGCAGTGAGTCAGGAGGGAGAATGAGGCAAAGTCTTTGGCTCAGAGCTACGACTCGAGTGCCGCCTCGCTCTCCTCATCTAGCCTCATCATCCGTCTTTATCAAGCCCCGCACCCTTCGGTCACTGTCCTAAACTTTTGCAGTCAGCTGCCCTGAGAGAAGTCAGCCACGCACCCCCGAAAACTCCCTCACACTCCCACGGCCGCTCAATAAGGACTATTCATGGTGCGCCACTATAGGCAGTATAAGCAGTAACAGAACAGAACATTGTGCTTGCACACATTTATGCCAATGTAAGGGTGAGCCAGAGGTGAGCGAGAAACCCCAAGAAGTCCCAATCCAATTTCACAGAGAAATGCACCGCAGAAAAAAATCCACGGCGACACAATGAGATGTTTCAAGTGCAAAGCTTCAGTCTCTGAAGGATTGCAGTCAAACGTCCCGACGATCCCACACTCCCCTCCCCGCTCCGACCCCTCTCTTCTCCTGCTAGAACAAGATCCATGAGTAGCTTCCGCAGATATCTAACCTGGCAAGCATATGAATGTGTGTGTTTGTGTGTGTGTGTGTGTGTATGTGTGTGTTCGTTCCTTGGGCTGTCCCATGGGGGATACGTGCGTCTCGTCTGTGAGTCACAGGCTGGGACTGTGTCTGTGTAAGAGTCCATCAGAACACATCAGCGTCAACATCCCCTAGTTTACCTCAGGCACACACACACACACACACACACACACACACACACACACACACTTACACACACACACACACACATTGTACATCGTTGAACCTCCTCAGGGCTATGTGCTATCCCCCCATGTCCCCTCAAGCTGAAACCTCAGTTACTCTCCTCCCTTCTCTTTCCATGTCAGACAGGCCATTCACTCACACTGGACAAGTGCTAGCATATGCCGTTTGCCTGGGAAACACGGAGAGCTGTCCGGAACTGGATGAGACGATTCATAACACACACGCATTTTTTCACCACATGCAAAGTACAGTATGCATAAGCCTTCAGGAGGACCAAAAAGGTGCCGCGATTTCTTAAAAGCAGCGCTGGTTTAAACCAGACTGTGTAAAAATAATGAATTTAGCCACCATGACTTCATCCATTGGTTCTTGGAACCTCTGTTTTGAAGCCTGGAGTTCGGCATTACGGTCCCTCTAGGATTTTACAATGTTGCAATTGCAACAATAAATACAAATTTAGCCAATCATCATGACTTATGCATAACCTTGCATTTTTGTCCAATCACCACAAATTTGCAGCAAATTTGACTATTTAAAGCGAGTAAAGTTTTATTTTGTTGTGGAGCTGCACGTGGCGTGTTGATTCACTCAGCCAACTCTCTCTGTTTATCATGAAACTGCTGCTACAGAACCGGAGCTCTGTGCCTGAAACAGAGTCTCACGCATACATACACACAGTGACAGGGCTAACTGCTAGCATTACACGGCTAATGTCACCCAAAAGCATCTTTTGTGAGGTCACAGAGACCTTGAATATTGACCACCAAAATCTTATCAGTTCATTCTTAAGTATAAGTGGTCACTGAATTTAAGGAAATTACCTCAAGACCCTCTTGAAATATTGTATTGACAAGAATGAGATAGATGCAAGGTGACAGTGACTTTTGACCTTCGACCACTAAATTCTCATATGTTTGTGCCAGTTTTTAAGAAATTACTTTCACAAGAATCACAAGAATGAGACAGACGAAGTCACAGTGACCTTGATCTTTGATCACCAAAATCTAATCAGTTCATTCTTAAGGCCAGTGGACATTTGTGCCAAATTTGAGAAAATTTCGAAACTGCATTCTTGTGATATCACAATGGGACGCATTGACAACCTGAAAACATGATGCCTCCAGCGATGGCTGTTATTAGCACAGAGACATAAAAAACACAACTAATGGTCTCATAAATATGCAGAAGACATAAAAACACAACTGCAATGTTGACATTTTGACTAAGTAACGTACCTTAAGGAAACACTTTAAATCACAGTTTTTCCAGGAAGTAAAAATAATAAGGCTTTAGTGAAAGAAAAATGCGTTCTTTTTTTCTGTAAAGTTGTGAAACAGTTTTCATTTGTTTGCATCTGACTGCTGGGAATAATAAACATTATTTTGGCTTGCAGATGAGACAGCAGTGGAGACAAAGACAGACAAGGGAGACAACAGGGAAACAGACAGAAAGACGAAAACAGGGAAACAGACAGGAGGAGAGCGTAGAGACACAGAGGCAGACAGACAGACACAGACAGAAAGACAGAGACAGGGAAGTATGGAAACAGAGACAGACAAACGGGGAAAGAGACAGATAGAAAGAGGGAGGTGTAGAGACAGAGGAGCTGACTGAGTGGACAGCGGGGCTTTACTCTGAGTGCTCCAGCGAGGCTCTCTGCGCTGAGAGTCATTATCGCTCTATGACACAGATGAATGGTACATTAGCATAAGGGAGGACCTGACATGGCACACAACAGACACAACTAAGTCTGTTTGATGCTTTATCCACCAAAAGTGAGCGGTGGCAGTGACATCGTTTACCCGCCTGCAGCTCTGCTTGTTTGTTTGTCTGTTTATGTGGCACATTCACGTGAGTGCGTGACCTCAACATCCACAACACAGTTCGTCACATGATAAGAGGATAGGCCATTGTGCTCAATCGCACTGCCTACAACAGACGTTACGACAGTATGGTGAGTGTGTGTGTGTGTGTGTGTGTGTGTAGAAGAGAATAAAAGAGAATATAACAGCTCTGCAGAGCTTCACTACACAGTGAGTGTTAGTTAAGAGCCTCTGTATGGACTTGTGGCCTTGTATGGAGTGTGCCTCATTCTGGTGTGTTGTTTGATGAAGAGGCTCTCAGAAAATACACACATCCACACACAAACACACACACACACACACTCACTACAAATGATATCAATGGTTTTCTAGCACATGGAAAATGAGTGCCTGTTTGGTGGGTGAATGCAGCATCCCAAGGTCTTCCATCCGCTGATTGTTCTGTTAATAATTTCCAGAGTGTATATGTCCGTGACTATTCCTGGCATGTGATTAGGAGTTTTGTGTAGACAGAGCCGTGCGTAGGGGAAAAGTCTCTTACCCTGGCTAAGCTCTGGGTTTCCGGTTCACTCTCTGCAACTCTGCTGACTGAGTGGAAGTCGCTTCTTGGCTTCTTCCTTGTCTTTGTTGACTCACCGGGCAGGCGGCGTGTATGTCCACAAAAATAGCAAGGGGATCCTTTGTGCGTATGAGGTGTCCTCCTGATGCGGTGGCACTTAAGCACCTTAGAGCTGGGAAACACTGGGACTGCCCGGCCTATCCATCCACTAATAATTGGATCAGTGTGTGTCCGATGAGGCCCGGGCCAGGCTGCAACTAACTAATGTCCTAATTGGATTAGTGAGTGTGGCTCTGCGTGTGTGTGTGAGGGCTTCCCCAGCTTACCGTGTCCCCGGTGTGTATAGTAAAGCTGCTGGAGCAAGATGTGCATGCAACGTCACTCTCTAAGGCAGCTGTCCGGTCACTGTTGTGACCCCATGACTGGCTCTTTCCCCGCTGCCACGGCAACACCAAACAGGAGATTCCATCAGCAACACAAGTGTGACGTCACTGAGCGAGAACAGGAAAGACACAGAGAGGAAAAGATTAATTTACCTGACAGGATCCAACCGAGCAAGCTGTTAATGAGTGTGGGATGAAGCCCTCTGTGTGGTACAGCCCAGACACCCCCAAATTCAACAAAGTGCACCCATTACCACAATTACATAACTCAGTTAACTTCTACTGGGATCAAAAAGAAAGAAACTACAAGTACCACCTGATGTTTGTATGCCCAGTTTACATCTATGTCTGTCAAGACCCATATTTAGCCATGAAAATGACCAATCCTTCACATATGGATGTTGCTGCAAAAAAGCAACAAATTCTTAGATGTGGATGGTTCACACATTAGATCCACAATCAGCACAGTTTCAAGATGGACACCCAAAATTAGTGTCACCAATTCAGCATCTGACCAAACGTCTCCCCTTACGTTCATGAGTTATGGTGTTTTTCCAGAATATCATGATGTGATACTGAAGCTGACCTTTGATCTTTTAGATATAAAATGTCATCATTTCATCATTTTATTCTATTAGACATTTGTGTGAAACTTCATTGTAGTTAGCATATGAATTCTTCAGTTATAGCTATGGATGTACAATACTATCGGCACGTCATCGGTATCAGCTGATATTGGCTTTAAAATGAAATATCGGAATCGGCCAACATGCTGATTTCTGCTGATATCACAAACCTTTTTTTAAAAAAATATTGACAAAGTAAACGTACAAAACATCAACCCTAACTTTAAGTATTTTTCTTATTCTGTACAACTGATGAATATTACATACTCTGAATAGCATTGTATTTCATGTTTCCATCCAGTAGTGGACCATCACAATACGAGTATACATAATATGATGTTAATTCCAATATTGGTATTGGTTATCGGCCAAATGGGTCATTTTAAATCGGCATATCTGCATATTTGTGAAAAATCAAATATCATGCATCCATAGTTTTGGCCAAAAACATGTTTTTTGAGGTCACAGTGACCTTTTTTTATTTTATATAATTACAAAATTCTTATCAGTTTATCCTTGAATCTAAGTGAACATTAGAAAAAGCCTCATGTCCACCAAGCTGTTCAGTTCAGTCCGTATACATTAGAACAATTATGTTTGCATTTCTATTTTGAAAAGTTGTGGATGGTACCAATAGAACCAATTTATTTTGTACCGTTTTTCGTCACACCTTTTTTTAGGTACCTTGCACAGTGTTTCAAAACTAAAGCTAGAAACACCGCAGGCCATTGATGGTTCAAAAGAAAACCACTGTTTTTAAATATCCAATTCACTGAGACAATGAATCAGAACACTCCAGCCTGTTCTCAGTTGTTCTGAAAATGCTGTTGTGAAACCTCATTTAGTGGATGATCAATCAGATTCAGATGTTCCTCTGCATCACAGATGAAGGCTGGATGGAGCTGTGACGCAGATATTACCATCTGGTAAAAGCTCGGCAACATTTACGAGTTCTGTCTTTCAAAACAGATATTGGGTTAAGGTACATGTGAGTATGAGTTCTAAGAATACTACACCAAAGGAGTCTAGTGGAAACGCGGCTTAACAGATTCAGTGCCAGGAGGAGGGGACAGCGGTTGCTGCCAAAAAACACATACAACCTGCCATGATTTCTTTTCCAACAAGAAAATACATATGGTAACAATAGGTCTACAAAAAAAAAACCTTAATCTCAAACACCTAAACGTTACTCACAGTGCAAAATCAACAACACATGAACAGAGCAGTCAGTCAGTTTCTCCATCAGTCGCCTCCAACGCTCCAGAAATCCTCCACTTACTCGTTGTACATTATACATTGTAAGAGACGTTTTGAGACAATTTACTCATCATCATCATCATCTTTGTGTGTGTCTCAGTTTTAATTAAATCAAAGACACAAACTCGATGAATTTCATTGTATTTTTTTTCTAATTTAAAACAAAACAAATTATTATTATTTTCAAAGTTTTGTTAACATTCACCAACTATTTTGAGGAAATTATCATTAAAATAAATGATAAACTGTGCATGATGTCAACTATTGTTCATCTAAGAAATATGCTTATGTTCAGGGATGCATGAAGATGGGGGTAGGAGCAGAAAAATATTAAGCAACGAAGGTTGGGGTAGTAATACAGGCAAGAACTTTAATCTACTTTGACGCCTTAGTTAACTGATGACTCCACATTGTTCGTAGATGTCAATGTGAGAGTGAAGGGTGTATAATATATGTTAACCCTGTGATAGACTGTCAACATGTCCATGTTGTATCCAGTTTTATCTGGGATAGACTCCAGCCCACACACCCCTGCAAAAACTAAAACTAAAAAATACAAAGGGATAGCTAGAAGATGAAGGGAGGGATTGTGTTGGGCATCAGGAAGAATGAGAAAGCCGTGAACTTTGTGAATGTTCAGTTTTCTCTCACAGACCAAGGACACACAGGTAACATCAGGTAAACTGGAATCTTTAAATTGCCTGTAGGTGGAAATGTGCATGCCCTGTGATTTATTGCTTAAATGTACTGGGTGTACAGTGCTTCTCACTTAGTACATGCCGGGATTGACTCCAACACCCCGAGGCCCTGTTTACACATGATATTAACAAGCATTAACATGAATACATTAACAGCAGATAAAAGGGGGCAAACTTGTGAAACTTTTGAGAAACACAAGAAACAATTGTGGGATTATGGTAAATGCCAAATCACAGCGTAACTGTGGCAAAAGTAGAGTCATAGAGTCGGTAAACTAGGGCTGGTTATAATTTAAAAAATTGCGGAACCAGTACCAATACCAGCACAGGTTATTTTATACCGATACTGATAGAGCGTTTTATTTAATATCCATAATGTGAATGGAGTGTTGGGCAGCATAGTCAGAATTTTGAACATTTGGTGGCATTTCAGCACACTGAACTGCCAGCTCTCTCAAATACACCACGTTTGACTTCATCACACCACAGACTGTATGTAGCTGCTGCTGCAGGAGTGTGAGCTCCACATCGAAGAAAGCTAGAGACTACCCGGCCGCACAAATATAGTGACAAGGGTAACAGTATGCTTCACACTGCTAATGTTACCTAAGGGTTGTCAATGTTTACCGCAGAGTTGAGCCATTTTGGTGTTAGTGTGATTTTCTTGGGACGGTATAGCAGCTCAGTGATGGAGGTTAGCCACTGCTGACCTAACCAGGTAGACATTGAACTGAGCTTTGGCCTGAGGGAGATAGCAGCAACAGAAAGTTTGCTGATCAGGTGGAGGTCCAGGATCAGACCTTTGTCACAAAAAAGGTACTGTTTTACTGGAGACACTTCAATACTACCCGGGCCTAGGGTTACTTTGGTCGAAACCTTAAAGGTATCAAGAACCTGATACCAAGCCCCGAAGTAAATGGATTCAGTACTGTCTGTTACACAGCAATGTCTACCTTACGTAGAGTTTCCATTCGACCCAACCTGATGGCTTCGGGCCTCGCTGGGCTCTAGCCATTTCTCACTATTCCCTTGGGCTTTAATCAGGTCGGGTTCTCTCGAAATTAACATTTATTTATTTAATTTGTTGTGAACTGTCTAATTCCTAAATGGTACTTTGGTAGGAGTTTTAATTGACTGAAAGAGAGAGAAAGCGGATGTAGAGAGAAGGAAAGCATTGGAACATGTGGAGAACCGGGAGAGAGAGAGATGGAAAATGAGAAAAAGAAAAAGGGCTGCAAGGCGAACTGGTTGGCAGTTTGTGCTTCTCCCTCCCCAGCAGTGAAAGATGTAAATAACATGCAGCTGTATTGCCACTGCTGTGTGTACTAGACACACCGAGAGACGCTGCCTGCTGTGCAGAACCCATCAGACACAAGACGACAAGGAGGAGACGTGGTGCAAGGAAATACCCCGGCCCTTAGCCTGTAATTCATGTTTAAATATTTAAAATATTTCTTTTATGATTTATAAAATGTTATATACTAAAGGCTTATCTTTTACAGGACTAATTTGGGTTTTTGTTGTGGGTCACGCTTGGGTCAAGCTTGGACAGAAACTGTGCAGGTTCATGTGGGGTTGGGCCTGATGTTTTGGGCCCTACCTACTGGTCATACCCAATAAAGTAAAGTTGTAGCAGCAAACCGCCTGAGTGTTTTGAATAGACCAAGGGTTCGTTCTATTGCTTATGAACAGGTTGTGCATTTGTAAAAAGATGATTTTGTTTTGTTCTTTTTTCATGGGTGGGATAATGGTGCTTTAAGGGTCAGGGGAACAGATGCATTTGGTTCCTTTTGCTCATCTGCCATTGACTTTAACTTCTTCTTTTATTCAATGAGTTTTGTTAAAACCAAGCCTGGAGGTTATAGACGCTTCACAACACAAAGACTAACTGTGAGAAGACTTTAACATCACCAGAGGAACCATCCTGAAAGGGTAACTTCTCAAAAGACCAAAAAAGTCTGCCTTTACTATTTATGATCCTGAGAACATGAGTATGTGCCATTCAATACACAAATCCAAAACTTAAGTAACTTCATGTCTTCCTGTCACTGGATGATTTCATGCAACTCAAATCATTTCCACACAGGGCAAACACACAGACTCCTCTTATGACGGTTTGAAAAGAAAAATTCTTGAAGGAACAGCATGTTCTTCTAATCCACAACTACAGAATTGTTAATGAAGGCTTAAGGTTATAGCATCTGCGAGCTGATGACTAAAAATTCAACATCCAATCACAAGTATGTAGAACATGCGCCTTGACATGCATGAGGCTATGTGGTCTAAATGCATTTGAAAGAGCTCTCTGTGCATCTGTCCTTACAGTTTGTATGATACACCACCCAACCACAAAACAATTATGTGCTCAATATGGCTGGACTATAATGTTACTTACTGTATAAATGCAATAATGCTCTAACTCAAGAAGTCCCCGCTGCGTCGCCTGACCAATGCAACAAAGTCTGAATCAAGTTTGTTTCTGTGTTTGCATGTGTGGGCGAGCGAGTGGGGGCAGGGATGCTGAATGTGCCAATCCATAAGCCCCATCGACAGAAAAACTACTGTTCCTCAACCGGAAAGAGCATTGGAGGAGAAACACTCAAACTGGATGTCCTCAGAGCAGTTCAAACACACACACATACACACACAAACACCCACAGTAGGCAGGCGAAGATGTCAATACTGAATTTTGGTAAAAGGAACATTGGACAGCGTAGTGAGCAGAGGACCGAGCAGGAGAACTTATTTGGGGGGAAAAATAATCTTAAAACTTCATTGCACATTATTTTCATACATATTTGAGCAACTGATCAAACACAGTGGCATTTTGGGATTAATAACCAATAAACTGTAATAATATGAGGCTTTGAAAATTAACTGCTGGCTAATTGAGTCCTGTTATAAACATTTCCCTCAACTTTTAAAGTAGAAACAGACAATTTTTTCAACATTTCTCCTCAAGTGTTTACAATTGGTGTTATTGTTGTTGCCACTGTCACAAAGACAATCGGATCACTTTCTGTTTTCCTCAAAGCCCAGTAACTACCGACAACACAGAGCACACTGCATTTGGTTTTCCACAGTTATTTCAGTTGTTCCATCGTCCAGCGTTTTGCTACTGGGGATAGTAACTGCAAAGAACCTACATGGCCAATAATGTCATTATTATAGAGCCATTGTACTGTGCAATAAACATTTACTGCACTGCTATAACTTTTTTCTCTAGAAGTGTGTTGGGAATGTTTCTGGTCTACCATTCGGTAATTCATTGTATTCGTACTTAGGGCACAGACAGAGCAGCAGAAAGTCAGGAAGTTGCTGTTTAGTACACAAGGTCTAAAATTTTGCCTTCTTTCTAAGGCCGCCCCTAAAAGTCAGAGATCCCAGTCATCAGTCAGACAGTCTTTAGTCAACTGTGATTGCTTCAAGTCTAGCAGTCATTTGTCTGTGTGGGGTTTTTTGTGCAGAGTGAGAATAGTGTAGAGTCGAGAATACTAGTTATCATTTTTGTATTGAGAGCTTTATAATAAGAGCGTGCACATGTGTGTTTGTGTTTTAAAGCGCAGTATGCGGCTTGTTAGCACAAATCTTTTATGGCATGCTAATTAAACATTCAGTTCTTCATCCTAACCGTCCAAGAAGCAACATAACACTATAGGGAATTCAAACACGAGGCTTTGACTCCCCACACGTTGCATCTCATCAAAGTCATGTAACAAAAGGATCAAGTGTGTGTGTAGCCGCGACCCCCATGATCTCTGACACAATCTGTCATTTTAAACCCCAACCCAACAAGCCCCACTCATTCACACATCAATCAAACACCTCCTCCCACACGGACCACTACAACACACACCCATACAGACGCACGCAAACACACCATTCATGTGTGTATTTAAAGTACATGGATAATTAGGTACAGGACTGCACCTGTCCTCTAATATTCTCTTTGAATGTATGCATTATCCAAAGCGTGGTGAATTAATTTAGAGTATGTGAGCATAAATGCCTCCCAGCGTCTCGGCGCACACATACAAGCATGTTCACATAATGTACGTGTGATTTTCTTTTACAGGCCTTGAGGGGGGTTACACAAAATGTAATAAAATATCCTGACAGCATTTAAAAACTCACTTTAGAGTGCAGGTGAAGTAAACTAATATGAAAATTACAGGGTGGATATTTCATTCATCAAAATACAATTAAATGACAAAAGAGAACAACTAAAACTACATTTATTTAGACTGTTATGAATATGTTGCCTATGTGAAAATGAACATGAAGAGGGTTTTTGTGTTAAACAAATCTGTGGGTTAAAGGTTCTGTATGCAACACTCACAGCATTAATATAGCAGCAAACCACTATTTGCTATGTAAAGATATAATAATGGCATCCTGAGCAAGGATTTATGCCTCCCTACCTCGGTGTGTTTTGCAATCTGAGCTTCTCTGTGTTTTGTTGTGGAAAGCCTGTCCGGCTCCATATGCAGTTTAGTGCAATGTTTTTGACCCAATACCTCGATATTGATATTTCAAGAATATTGTAGGGTTGACTATGGGCACTTTCACAAAATATTTCCCTAATGAGATGTTTAGTAATCATCAGTAATATGGATATAATGACTATTTGTGTAGAGGCGAATAACAGAACAGCTTCAACAGTCTGGTAAGTAGAGCGGGGCAACTTAATGGTAACAATAATTATCTTAATATAATTTTTCTCTCAATAGAGATATAATAAATGTTTGATTAATTGTCAATATAATAAAACCACAAATATGCCGGTAGATAAGGGCTGGATGCACCTTAAACACCAGTTCAACCAGAAGAAGAAGAAGAAGAAGAAGAAGAAGAAGAAGAAGAAGAAGAAGAAGGAGAAGTAGTTGTAATAGCAGAAGAAGAAGAAGGTGAGTATGGCCATTAATACACAGTAATGTCATAACATAAAGTAAAGTTATTGTATGACTGTTTTGATCATGGATAAGGTCGCACCGTGACTGAAGTTGCCACATGTTAGCTGCACAGTAGCTGAATAGTCGACTCATCTAATGATAAGTTAGCAAGTTCATGTGACTGACGAATGGCTGTTTCATTAGAATGATATAATATAATGTGATTAAAATCAACAAGAATAAAACTTTCATTCTCTTATGTAAACATGATTTATGTCTGAGTCACGTCAGACAATCTTTAATCAGCAATAAATTAATTATTAAATTATTATGTTAAATTGCCCAAGTCCATCTTTCGTCATTATAATTGAGAAACGGCAGAAATTATGAATCATGGATGTAAAACTGCTAGAAATGTTATTGTGATAACATTTTTAGCCATATCGCCCAGCCCTACTGATAAGTTCAGAAAATTGCGTCACTTTATTGTAATGCCAGGAAAAGACAAAACTTAAATTACAATATCCAAAATCTAAGACAATATTTACTGATATCATGATATCAATAAATATCGATATATACAGCCCATCCCTATTATCTCTGTTTTAATAAATAAAAGATAAAAAGTTGAAAAGCAACCATCCTTAAACAGGTAAAACCACTCAAAAGTATTAATGCTCCACACTTCAATCTTTGTTTCAAGGTTCAATGATATAAGATTAGTCATTTAGGTGAACATATCTGTTCCCTACTATCAAGAAAGTTGCAAATAACTTTAGAAATTGCCAGGCTGCTGCAGTCATATTTTGAAATACAAATTTTCGTGTGGGCTGTGTGACATCATTTGGAAAACAAATTTAACAGTTTCTCTCACCCTTGGAAACAGGATGTTTTTATCAATTATCTTTGAAAAGAGGCCGAATAAGACCCCTCAACACTATGGCGCACATGCACACACAAACACAAGTACACCCACAAAAAAACACACACGTTCACACATCTTCCTCAAAGACGCACAGTCTTTGCCATTGAGAGGAGAGCCTTAGCCAATGAGAAGAAGCAGGGCGATAGAAGAGGAAGTTAGTGTGGTCACACTGTATGTGTTCATCATCAGCGCTGACAGAAATAGCTCTGTCAGAGAGTAAACAACACATCCCATTCATAAAAAAAATAATAAAAAAAAACAGCCAGCAAACGCCTACTCCCCTGCAGTGCAACGAGTACAACGTGAGGCAGAGCAAGAGATAAAGACAGAGAGAGAGACAGACACTGTAGAGAGACAGACACAAAGCGAGACGGAAACATAGACACGGACAAAAAGATAGCGACAAAGGAGGAGCATGAGACGTGGGGCCGCAGTTAGAGTGAGAAATAAAGCTTGATGATGACATCACATCCTCGTCACTGTTGGTTCCACTTCTTTGGTTTGGAAAACACCAGAAACCTACGTCACGTGGTGAGACACCACTTTCCAACTCTCACTCTTTCTCAGTAAGTCAGTGACACATACAATCACACACACACACACGCACACACACACGTATATATACATATGCACTATCACAGATGTCCGTGTCAAGATGTACATCCTGTACAGAGTAACCCTTTGTAACACAGGACTCTTTGCATCCATGTGTGTTAATTGGAGCGACCAGCTGTTTCCCAGCCCACACAATGTGCCATTACACCAAACCGCTTTCCACACACACACACACACACACACAAATACACACTTCATGGTTACCACGCAATACCAGATAAGGAAATTGTTAAACGTCATTAAGTTACATGCATCTAAGTGTGTGTGTGTGTGTGTGTGAGTGAGTGCACGCATGGCGAGTCAGAAAGAGGAAGTGATGCAGGCTGAGATGGAAGGTATATTTTTAGAAAAGAGCGGAAGTGTCCATCTCACTTCTCTTTCCAGGATTAGCACAAAATACAGACATGCGCACAAACAAATGAGACCAACTAGTGAAAGTGCACACTTCCTCGCCGCAAACACCAACACAGTCTTACAGCGGTGCACGGCGGTGGAGCTGATGAAACGTGTGCAGAAGTTTTATATAAAACTATAATTACATCAGAAACATGTTTTGAGAGGTCACAGTAACCTTTAACCTTCAAACACCAAATTCCAATCAGTTTATTCTTGAGTCCAAAGGGATGTTGGTGCCAAATTTTAGGAAGTTGCAAGGGAATTTAGAGAAATCACAATCATGGACGCAAGACCAAAGTACCCTTGACCTTTGACCTTTAAAATCTGATCAGTTCATTCTCGAGTCCAAGTGAATTTTTGTGCCAAACTTTTTTAAAAAAACCTCGATGCGTTCTTGAGATATCGTGTCCACAAGAATGAAACAGACAAGGTCACAGTGACTTTTACCTTCGACCACCAAATTCTTATCAGTTCATTCTTGAGTCTAAGTGGACGTTTGTGCAAAAACCTTTGACCACCAAATTCTAATCCGTTTATCGTTGGGTCCAAGAAAACGTTTGTGACAAATTTTATGAAAATCCTGCAAGGCCATTTTGAGATATGACGTTCAAAAGAAAAAGACGGGCATAAGGCTACGGTAGGCAGGTTTCCATTACAGATTTGCACAAAACTTAAGTGATACTTTTGAAATGTTGAAAAAACACAATTGCAAGATTACTGCATTTTCACTGAATGATTTTATGCGACTTCTCTTGATATGTGATGCAACTCTTCCGCTCGTGATAACATTACAAGAAGCATGGCAATGGATTTTCAAAACATCAGCAGGTTTATTTCTATTGCAGCCACCGCAATACCCATCATAATTTCCAACCGAAGGTGACATAGGCGTGAACAAAAATGGAAAGGCAAGCCCCTTATTCGAAGAAGCGGCCATATGAGGGATTTCTGGAAGGTGATAGTCCACGATTTCACAGAGGATTCAAAACTCCCGGATGATCAGCTCAGCTTTTAAAAAGTTATACGATGCAATAACACCTCTTGTAGCGCCTGCTGCATCATGCCCGAAGGAGCCAGTTCCTACCAACAAGCATATAGCTGTAGCATCATGTGATAAAAGTGAAAAAAGTGTTTCCATTTCTTATTGCAGTTTTACAAAATGACTTTTTCAAATCACCTGAAATTATCCTCTCATTGTCAAGGCCATGTGGATGTTTGTGCCAAATCACGCCCACACGTTGTACTAGCCAGACATGTCACAGTGACCTTTGACTTTTGAAAATGTAAGTCTAATCAGTTCATCCTTGAGTCCAAGTGGACTTGTATCTAGTTTGAGAAAAACCCCTCAGGGTTTCTTGAGATATTGCGTTAACAAGAATGAGATGTACATAAGGTCACAGAGACTCTGAACACCACATTCTTATCAGATCATCGAGTTCAAGTCAATGTTTGTGCCAAAGTTGAAGAAATTCCCTCAAAGAGATATCATGTTTACGTGAATGGAACCAATGACTCGAAAACATAACAAGAAAACACACAATCATCACATGCAGATAATGTCCTTTGAACAATGTGCAGAACTGCAGCTGAACAACAACATAAAGTCCCTGTAGAAATAAGGTATGAGAACATCCACAGGTCATAAGATATAGTAACTTATTCTCATGTGCACACAGACACGTACGCTGTCTCAAATCACCTCACCAACCAATCAGTAAGTTTCTAATCCTACTTTCTGAAATAACCTGCAAGACTAACCAGGTGATAATAAAGCTGTGTCATTGCATTACTGATGTCATCTGACTGTCATGGCACTGAAGACAGAGTGGGTGTTTTCACTTCCATTTACATCACATGGTAACAGGATGAAACCAGCAAGTGAGACTCGAGTGGGCGACATTGTCTCTACCTTGATCACTGGACCACAACCCGCTCTCCTGTGTGACCAGAGAGTTCAGAGAAAGAGATGGCAGATTTGTCAGGGCGATCCCAGTCAAGCAGTTTAAACCTCATTCCCCACAGGACACAGGACACTGGCTTCATTTTCATGCAGCACGATTAGTGAAACGTGGGTGTTACCCAATCTGTTTCTGTGTTTTTCACAGAAACTCAACATTTAGGCTTGGTGTTAGATGAGGCAATACAAAAACAAAGGCAATACTTGAAATAATCACAAACCACCATAACTATTAGAGGGACACATCAGGTCTTAGGCCTTTTTTCAACAAATCACAGTCTTTATATTGTTGAGTACAAATTTCTAAGATTTATCATGTTGTCTTTTTTACATTGATTTGATGTTTTCTGGTTGTTTCCACGTGTTTTAAGACAGAAGGTCAACACATGGAACCTGTGCTACATACCAAAGGTTTATCCACTGCAAAAAAAAAGTTACTACTTTTATGTCTTTTTTCAAAATAAACAGTAGAGCTAATTGTGGTGTTATGAGCATGACTGCTTTAACTCTTTGAAACCAGAATGAATTGCAAATTTCAAAAACATGGTAAGAAAGCAGTGAACAACTCAATAAGAAAATAAGCACCAAAAAAAGGTAAAAAAAAAAAAAAAAAAAAAGAAGCAAGAGAATTACCTTAAGAAAGTGTGGAAAAATTAAACAATACTTTTTCTGTCACATATATAATTATAGAAATATAAAAATATAGTTTTCTGGACTTCCCCTTTTTTTTTGATAATATCTAATGATTTCCCCACAGCTAATGTTCATGGTATTTTCTTGTCACCTTTTTTTTTTAGTTTTTTTTTTTTTTTTAATTTTCTGGACATTTCTTACCAAGTTGCTTATTACCTTTTCCCATGTTTAGAAAAAATCAAACCCATTTTCTGAAGTCCAGAGGTTTCAGTGCTTGTGAAACGTGTCTGAATGCAGCACAACAAACCTGATGTCAAACCAGGTTCTAAGGGTTAAATACTCCATGTAACATTACTTCATTCAAGGATGCTGTGACATCCATGACTTTACTTTTAGTTGCTGAGAAGCATTGTATTCACAAGTTACGTAAAATGTTGTCAGAAACTCAACACCAGCGACATCAGGAAACAACAACGAAACACAGACGTCACATGAATAAAAATGGTTGTTATTGGCACCTAATGTCGAAAGTTGGAGTTCCCCACGAACGCTTAAATGCAGCAACAATCAGAAATAGACATGTTTTATCTCCAAGTGGCTCTGAACTTACAAGGTAACAACTTACAGATTATTCAGTACAAAAAAAATTAAACACAGTGCAAAAATATAAAGACATATCATAAATAAAAAATTAAAATGAATAAATTAAGAAAATGTACAACAGACTATGAAGAAAATATTTATAAGAATAGGTGATTCGGTGAAAAGGTGATTCAGTTTTTTAAGCAACTGATTTTAAAAGTGTGCATTTTTGCAGGAATGTGTGCAGGACATCGTCACCGTATGGTAGAAAGAAAAAGAGATGGGTTATGTTTTCGATGTTTACGAATTTTTCCAACCTTCCATAACACACACAGACACACACACACACACACACACACACACACACACACTTACTGCAAGTACAAGGGCCAATCCCCTCGCACCCCTGTGGTGTAACTCTGGGGGGGGTTAATGGACGCACTCACTCACCCTGATACTTTCCTCCCCCCTTAAGCTCATCTTCCACTGCCCCTGTCCCTCCCACTCCCCTCTTTTTCCCACTCCACTAGTGTTTTCCACCCCAGTGGAAACAAGTAGGGGTGGGTGGCCGGGCTGCTCACCAGCGACTACAGCATACACAGGAAAATGGGTCAGATACAAGGATGGATGAGGGGGGCTTCTATCTCGACCATCGAGGAGCGTACGTGCGGGGGGCTGTGTGTGTGTGTGTGTGTGTGTGTGTGTGTGTGTGTGTGTGTGTGTTTGTTTAGAGATGACTGGGTGAGCTGGTGGTGAGAGCCCCCAGGGTGGCATCACCTTCAGGCACATGCTGCTGGTGCTCTTCTCTTTATTTAAAAAATTCTACCTTCAATAAACCCTAACCCCATAAAGAATTCAAAATCTCTATCTTCAGGTTTGGATTTATATTTTGTTTGCCTATAAGAAAAGAAAATTCAAAACAAGTATGGCTGCAGTTTTATATAAAAAAGGAGTCAGAAGTGTGTGCGTGATCTTAAAACTATCTGTGATCCAGGACCTCATGTCTTACATCAGCCTGAGCCGTTAAACAACACACTAATTTTATCTCATAAACAAGAATCTCTATTTTGACACAGTCATATACGTCGTTGTGCATGTGGGCGTCTTTGTTGTGTGTGTGTGTGTGTGTGTGTGTGTGTGTGTGTGTGTGTGTGTGTGTGTGTGTGTGAATGGTGTTGATGCGTAGGAGACAGTTACGTGTTTTGGCTCACAACATGGCTGTCGATGGCTTGAGTTGTCATGACGATTTTTAGTAGGACTTCACCATGGTGACCATGACTGGACACACACACAAGCACAATTTTAATGCAGTGCATTGGAATATTTATTAAATAAGTGAATGACACACTTTTGTCTATTTTTCTTTAACTTTTTACACAAATGCAGTTCTGCCTGACCCAGTTTTTTAGAGAAGAAAAGATGCTTTTTATGGCTCCTGCTGCCACACGATCTGCTAATGATCATTATTAAACCCACATCAAAACTGATTTTAATATGAACATGTGGATATAACATTTGAGGTCTTAACTGGTCCACTCAGTTACTGGTGATGGAGGCCTGACACAGAAACAGGAAGTCTTATCTGATCAAGTTGGGTCCCACCGGTATGGGGTCAGTGTGTCAATGTATTGAGTACCTGAGCACCTTAGCACACTTACATGTCTGTATGCTATGTGCTTACTTGCGCAGTACACAAATGTGGACAGGCTAATGATGTCTCAAATCAAACATGGCAGTTATACATGTAACCGAAATGATGATCCCATGATCTGCAGATTTTCACCTTCTGCTCAGTCAATTCCAACTAGGCAGAGCATTATCGCCAACATTTGATAAACGACTGTCACTCAACAAAAAATAAGTAAAAATAAAAATTGTTAACTTGAGTTATGTTTCGTAGGATAATGTGCAATGTTAACTGCTACAAATTCATTTATTCATGGTGGGCCACCACAAGTAAATCACCTCAAATAGATTTCTGGAGCTGGACTGGTTATTTGGAGCACTATTGGAATATACACACACATATATATATATATATATACACCACTTGGTTATTTATAGTGCACGTTAGGCATATTAAAAAACATTCATTATGCTAGGTTTAAAAGTTTACTTTCACTTACAAACTGCTCCTATCATCCATCTGTGTGATCTGATCAGCTGTGAACAAGTCTACAGATCAATTATCCACCCTGTGAGTGACAAACTGCTGCTGAGGAATAATAAAGAACTCATGACGGTACTTACAAGATGCCAAAAAAAGAAAAAATTGAATATTATCCAACCCCCCCCCTCCTTACTTTTAGGTTAGTCATCTAGTCCATGTTCAAACTTCCATTGAAATTTCAGGGAAATTAGTCATTACAAACATTCCTACATAGCAATTTCTCTTAGTTGTTCTAAAATTGGCTTTTTGCTTAAATCTATTGCAGCAACAACTTTCTGTAAGGCTTCCTTCCAGACTTAGCTTTAAAGAAGTTAAAGAAAGCAAGGGGACAATGTCCTCTCTGTTTCTCTGTCTCTTTTTAATGACCGTTGCAACAGTCGGACCACAACTCAACTCAACTCAACACACAGGAAGCATCTGTCATATCACTCTGCAATCTAAACAATCTCATCTAAATTTTCTATTCTGTTTTCTGATTTTTCATTTCTGAAGCTACAGACAGCACTGGGTTAAACTTTAAAGTGCAATGTATTTATTTTACCACACATATGCCCACGTGACTTCTGGGTCACTAGAGTTTGTGTAGCAGTCGCCCCCGTGTCACTCATTTTTACACTACAGTGACAAGAAAGACGCAAATGCCCTACTGTAGGGTTAGAGGTCACGGAGCAGTTGACCACTTCAACCACGACTCACTGTGGCACGGAGAGCACAAGTCGCCGACATAGCATCTCCCACATACACAGGACGCACTCAGACGTCACCCAATCACACACAACAAAGCTCTGACATCATGGCTGACATGACAGCTAAGCAGGAACAGCTGTCTAATAGTTACAGGCCACACCACAGGAGAGTGACGCAACAGTGTGTGTGTGAGCATGTGTGTGCGCGTAGGAGTGTGTGTGTGTATTGGCGTGCATGTGCTGTACGAGAGTCTAGGTCAGCAGTGCGTCTGTACAGGACAGACAGCGCTGGTGTGGTCAGCGTGGGAGAGATGAGTCACAAGGTCAAACTGAAGCTGCATTCCAGTGAAGAGAAAGAAGAAGAAGTCAGAGAAAGTGAGAGCAAAGAAGTCAGAAGTCAGATCGAGTGAGGATAAATCAGACATGACAGACAGACAGAGGCAGTTTTTGTTTTAGTGATTTGGTTACACATCCTCTTGTAAATCCAATTTCGGATTGAGAAGCCCAGAGATCTCATGAACTGTGCGATGAGGTTACGTCCACACAAACAGACAGTGTGTTTCCATGCTGTGCTGTGCTACGTGTTCATGTTGCGTACAGATAGTTGTGTGTGAATGGTCCACTCCGCTGGGGAAAAGAGGGAATCCTGCCCAGACATTCCATGGCACAGATTCCCAAAGAGTTTCCACTACAAGTAAGACACACACTCACACACACACACAACACATGCTGCCTCTCAGGATGAATTCCTGTATAATGTACGATGGGGGAAAAAAAGAAAAAAACAGGACTTTTGAGGGGCACAACACAGGCACACTGACAGCTAATAACCGATTGGTGTATTAGTGTCATGATGAGTGGCAGATAAGCACTCAATCAGGCAGGCTGTTGCAGAGAACTAGCACATTTTACCGCAGCCTGCACCCAGCATGCAAATCTCTCACAGGACACAGCTTCAAATGGGGCTTCCCATAATGCAAAGTAAGGGCAGCCCCTCCGATAGAGAAGAAAAAGTTACTTTTGCACCCTGAGATAAATGAATATATTAACACCTTTGTTGTGAGTTTCAAAGTTATCGTGCTTCTTGAAACATGAGAAGAGAGAGAGAATTGAAAATAGACCCTTAACATTTTTTTGCATGTCAGCAGGGCGATGTCAGATGACTGACACATGACCTCAAGTAGAAACTGTAAGTTAATAATGTAAATAAAGTGAAAATTACAAAAAAATACTAATTTTGAAAATACACATCACTTAAAGGGGTGGCTCAGATTTTTTGAAGTGGGGTTGTATGGGGTACTTTTACATATACAGTGTATTGCATACAATAGTAGTCAGCCCCTAGTTTGGAGAAGCAGGCAGTGGTGATTAATGCCAGTCAGTCCCACAGTGCAGGGATCAGCTGCAGGGCATGCAGATCACATGCCACCAGGCCTCAGCTAAAAAAACCCTGGGCTATACCCCTTTAATTCACATTTCCACTGTTGTAAATAGTTCATAATATTGTTTCTTCCCTTTGATGATGAACACTGGTTTGGTGTAAGGGATAGTTCAGATTTCAGACTTTTAGACTTATTGGGAGCCAATCAAATACAATGGTGGTGTCATTGTTCTACAGCCAACAAACTGTGTAAACACTGTTTACTTCATAATCTATTTTTACAAATTGTAAATTTTTGGTAAATTTCATTCACCCTATGTGTAAAGACTTATAGTTAAAGGGACAATTCAGTATTTTTAAATGGGGTTGCATGGGGTACTTATCCATAGTCAGTGTATTATGTCAGTTGGCTGGAGTCCGACATGGAAGCAAAGCAATGTACTGCTGTGGACGGGTCAGCAACAAAATGTTTTTTAGCCACTTACAAAAAAAGTCCCACCAAAAAAAAAAAAAAATCAAAATCAGTTTAAGTGTATGCTATATTGAGGGTATTTTCACTATTTTACCTTAAAGTCAGACAGTTATTTCCAACTGGAAAATGAAGTTGTTATATCGCTCTCTTCAAAGCCAGGCTCCTTTGGGAAAAACAGTGATTTTAACATCGAACACAGGAGCTGCTGATCTACAGCTCCCTAGATCAGCAGGAGGAAGGGCCATGGGCATTCCTAAAAAAGTTGCTTAGTAGCAAAAGAGGCCAAAAAAGGTCAGGCCTAAAATTACCTGGATTACTGGGCCCATAGGACAAGGACACCAGAGACTTAACCAGCTGTGCAGCTAACTTCTGGATTATCCCTCTAATGATTTAATCTTGTGGCCCTTCACGACTTTCAAAATGTTATCGAACCGAACACGTCATTTTGTAGGGTTGTGATGCTCAAAAAGTGTATCCACTGATTCACAGAGGTCTTTTTTACAGTGTTAGTCATTTTGGGCCCCATGACATCGAATGATGGACCAGGAAGTTGTAGTTACATGGTTTGGCCACTGTGTCAAATTGGCTTCAAAGTTCGGCACACTACTGGGGACCTGGACCAGACCACAGACTGTATATAAATATGGACGATGCACCCCCAGTTCCACCCACTTTGCTTAAGTGAAGCTAATATCCCAGATATGGCCACTGCCATCTTGCACTGGTGACATAATTGAGAACCGGAGTCTGCGCAGTAGCGATATCTGTGGTTGGGGAGTTCCCGCCAAAACACCCCTCTGGCCAATCGCGATCAGCTCTATTGAATGCAAGTGCATGGATTGGCTGTCACAGCTGTCAATCATGGCAGAAAATCCCCTTTAGTTGAACTGAATAACTTGATAAACCAAACTCATCACAAAAAAGATCACATGAGCAAACATCAGGGTGATGAGAACTACCTTCAGTGACGAAAACCATTTTTGGAAGTTATTTGGCATGTACTTTTAGTTTTAAGTTTGGCCTATGTCCCATTCATTAACATGGAGGGGCGGATTTCATGGCCTATGCTGCAGGAAGACACCAGGGGGTGATCAAGATTGAAAAGCTTCATTTTGGGGGAACTGTAATTTTGTCAGTCTCTATATACAGTCTATGGACCAGAAACATCTGCCAGAGCAAATAAAACATGAGCTTGCAGATTCATGTGATTCCCAAGCTAACAAAGTGGTGAACCAATCAATACACAAGAATTACGGCTGATTTGCTTGTTTAGGCTGGTTGGACAACTGTGCATCAAAAGTCACAAAACAAAAAAAAGGAAAAACCTCGACAGTGATCGGACATAAGCCGTCACATCAAGTGAAACCCTGCAGCCAAGTGAAAACAGAGGTCTGATTTACATAACTCTGAAGAAAGCACAACTTTTCCCCTCTCACTTTGCCACTGTCTTTCTGGCAATGCTGCAGTTCCTCCTCTCCATCCAACCATCAGAGCCCCCGCTCCCCATTCATCCATCCATCCATCCGTCCGTCCACCACTGTCCCCACTGAGTAGAGTGGGGCAGTGGAGCATTTCCACAGACGCGGCCAGGAGAGCTTCCAAGGCGTCACGGATACACACACACACACACTCACATACAATCACACAATTGCAGTTCCACAAGCTTTCCAGATACACACACAGAAACTTAAAGCGCCAAGACTTATATAAGTCCCAGGCATACCTTATATAAAGACCAGATATGTTCATGGAGAAAAGGAATATCTGGAATATGGAAAAGGCTTCTTTGACAGCCATATATGCCAACGCACAAACACACACACACACACACACACACACACACACACACACGAAATGAAAGGTACTGGTGATGGTCATTGTTGAGGTAATGGCTACTGCTTACGCCACTGTGGTTACCTCATGTATTCTGTTTTATTCCTGTCTGCTTTGAATACGATGACTCTTCCTGTTTTTTCTGTGTGTGTGTGTGTGTATGCACGTGTTTGTGTGTGTTTGTGTGTGTGTGTGTGCCCTGTCTCTCCATTAATGCTGATAAAAAGGATCTAATTATAGCCAGTGTCTTTCAGGGGAAGATCACAAATAACACGCACACAGTGACAGATATAGACCTCTGTTTTGCATACCGAAGTCTTTTCGGATGTTAAACTATAATTTGAATAGGAGTGCCGCTAATGATGGACGGTGAGATACAAAAGGATCTTTCTCTGGTGCCTGTAAAATCATGAGCTGCCGGCTGAAATCATTGGTACGGCAACAAGAAAATTATGCAACCAAGCGATTATGGTTGTTACACTATGGGAGATGTATGTGTGCTTTTGTACATATGTGTTTATGGAAATGTGTGTGGATGCAGTGACATGAAGCCCAGCTCCCCCTCCCCTGCTCAGAGTGGAAAGCGATCCAGAGCGGCGTAATGTAGCTGTGTTTCCACAGTGGAAGCCTGTTCCTGGATAGAAGCAGCAGTGGAAGTTCCCCCTCATGGAGTGAGGGAGGGAAAGACGAGAGGGAAAGAGGAAAGACAGAGCAGAGGAAGGACTGAGTGGTGAGTTTAAAGAGAGGGCAACAGAGAGAGGAGAGCTGGAGACAGGAGGAGAGAAACAAAGAGTGAGGAAAGCGGAGAGTGGAACAGTGACAGTGATGGTGAAGGCGTTGTGGTGGAAGAGGAGGGGGCTGTTGGCATTGGGTAAGTGGGTCAGTCTAAAGTCATGACCTGCCGTTGACCTGAGTCTGGTCTGGTAACTGTCTGAGAGACTTTAAGAGCAGCTTCTTGGCCTTATGTTGTCGTGTTCAGACAAAATTCACAAAAAAAGCTAGTTCAAGATGCCCTGAGGAGTTTTTGACCACTTGTGACACTGTGTTTTTAACGTTATTTTCCAATCCAGATTTATTTAGAAAAAAACTGTTTACAAAAAGGCAATAAAACCACAAAGTAAAACCACAAAGCTGTCAACTCTCATACAAGGTCTGAGAAAGCCAATGAGAACAAAAGAGTTTTTAAACGAGATTTAAAAACAGGCAAGGCGGGGGCTAGTCTGATCTGGGGGGGTAGCTTGTTCCATAGTTTGGGGGCCATGACAGCAAAGGCTCTGTCTCCCCTCTGTGTCAGTCTTGTTTTTGGGATGACAAGGAGTGATTTATCAGCGGACATCGATGACCGTGATGGGATATATGGTTGTAAAAGGTCAGAGAGGTAGGAGGGAGCCAGCCCATCCAGAGCCTTATAAGCAAACACTAGGACCTTAAACTATATTCTAAGGTGTGTAGCGAGCCAGTGGAGAGACGCTAGTACAGGTATAATGTGCTCTTACTTTCTTGTTCCAGTAAGAAGTCGCATGACAGCGTTGAGGACAAATTGCAAGTGAGCTAGGGAAGCCTGGCGAATACCCACATAGAGGGCATTACAATAATCCAGTCAGGTGGAGATAAAAGCATGTTCTCTCAAAATCACTAAAAGAAAGGAGAGGCTTAACCTTAGATGCAATTCTTCCGGCTGCTTTTAAGGAACAAAAAGCAGTTGTTTTTTATCCAAACATTGCTGCTTTTCCTGCCGGGCTAGTGGCACGACAATTGGCTGTTTTTTACTGAGCCATCACAGCTTTTCTAATGTGGATTGGCTTGGACAAACCATTCTCAATGCTTTTTGGGTGCAATTACACCCGTACTTTTATGCAGTCACTATCCAATTACAATCTGATCTCCCAAAACGCAATTATGGTAAGGTGAAAAGGGGGTCACTGAATGAAGAGGGGGCTTGAAAGAAAAAAAAGCATTTCAATTAAGTTCAAAAGTTTTAAAAAATGGCTTTGCAGATGTTTTATGAGGAATAAAATGTATTCATTGCTTTAATTAGGCCTTATGGATACACAAAATGCATAACAGGGGTACCCTGTAGAATTGTCTAGTAAACAAACACCAAAACAGTCCAAGATGATCTGAGCCGTTCCCAAAACACACAAATTGACACAACTGCAATATTTTGTATAACTACATGCATCGAATTAAACAATCCAATGCACACCACTTTACAATTAAAATATGTGAATTATAATATCAGTAAGGTTTTGTCATATTCTGGGTCAACATTCAATAATTAGAAACTTTGTTGAGCTCTGAATAAATGTTGCTGAACAACTTGTAGGAGACGTCATGGTCGAGTACCAGCTGAAACAAGAAGCCTTCAATCCGTGAGTTTTATGGTGATGAAGTATACTAAATTATAGCCAAGGACACTATCGGGCCAATCAGAACTGAGTATTCTCTTCAGTCACTGTATTATCTAAAACAATAACGTCACTCTGTGTCCTTTTCTAATGACCCGTCAGCCACTTATTGGATGAAGATTTCAAGGCAGCACGGCAGCCAGCCAGACCGAGGCTCAAATGAAGTTATTTATCTCACAGGCACACAACTTTCCAAACATTACACAACATTACTGAGCAAACATTTAGACAACAGAACCATCTCTCTAACAGAGTTAGTTAGGTGAATCACATCCGGTGAGTAAGCAGATTATTCAACAGAGAGTGAAGGGAGGAGTACGGTCTCCTTGGTCCCAGCGACAGAGCTAAAGATGCTCTCACGGTCACTCCTACTGTCAAAGCACACATATTTCCCATATACACATCAACACACTGGTGACTTATCAGCTACAGCTCACAGCAGCATTTCTACAGTGAAGTGCAGTTAACTCATAAGAAGGAGCTCTAATCAAGCTGTGAAACTAGCTGTGTAACTGCTCTCAAAGAAGACGTCGAAAGTTTGAACTGCAATTACCACCTTGCAGTTGAATGCCTCTGCAAACTCGCCAAGTTGCATTCACAGTTTACACACCCGTGTCTGTGAACATACAGATTCTTCACACACATCTTTAACGTGGCAGCACAGAAAGTCTATACAATCTGCACATTTTCAAGGTGGACACCCGAGATTAGTGTCACCATTTCAGAATCTGACCAAATGTCTCCCCATCGGTTTCTGAGTAATGACATATGGTAAAGGCCAGGAAAGTGGGTATTTTTGCAGAACTTTATTATATCACAGTAAAGTTGACCTTTGACCTTTTGAATATAAAATGTCATCACTGCATCATTTTATCCTATTAGACATCTATGTGGAAATTCTATCATATAATAAGGACATGAACTATTGAGTTTTGGCTCAAACAGGTTTCATGAGTTCAAAGTAACCTTTAACCACCAAATTCTAATCAGTTTACTCTTGAGAAGTAGATGTTTGTGCCAAATTTTAAGAAACTCCCTCAAGGCCCTCTTGAGATATTGCTTTCATGAGAATGAGACGTACAAAAAGTCACACTCACTTTGACAGTTCATCTGCGACTCAAAGAGAAAGTTTGTGCCAAATTTGTAAAAAATTCCATCAAGCTATTCTTGAGTCAACCCATTCACAAGAATGAGACAGAAGAGGTCACAGGGACCTTGACCTTTGACTCCCACATATGATCACTTCATCACTGTGTCCAAGTGAGTCCACCAAATTTTAGTCCTCTCATCGCTGAGTCAAAGTGGATATTTGTGCCAAATTTGAAGAAATTCCCACACGCTGTTTTTCAGATTTTACAGTCACAAGAATGAGTGAGAAAAGGTCGCAGTGACCTTGACCTTTGACCACCAAAATCTAATCAGTTCATCCTTGAGTCCAAGTGGACATTTGTGCCAATTTTGAAGAAATTCCCTGAAGGTGTTGTTGAGATATTGCATTCACGGGAATGGGACAGACGGATAGAGAAAATATATATATAAAAATATATATAATATATAATAAAATATATAAAATATAATGCATCTGTCCACAGGTATCTCCTGCACAGAAGCAATAAAAAATAACCAAGCTGATGCCAGCGGTCACGATGCTAATGAGCTGCATTATGGGAATTATAGGATTCTGCATTTTTGAAGCTTGACCTGCCTTCATACCAGGAACAACGGCCAGCTTTGAAGCCATTTTCACAGAGTGGCTGAAGTTCACTTTATACATCCATGCCAGAAACTAAAAATGAGGACACCTTTAAATCTGCTGCTTTTATTTTGACCACTCTTTTTTAATCATTATTCAAATGTATTAAAGTAAAAATGGGATACTGCTTTAAAAAAAATACAAGATTGTATCAAACATCCAGTTCACATCTTGTTTTCTTACAGCCATTTTGCTTCTAATCTTGACAGAATAAATATTGTACAGCAGCCTTGGGCAATATAATGAACAATCATCGTAATCTGAGATATCATCAACCTAGATTCTGAATATCTTTACTTTAAAAGCGTTGTGTATTCCTGGTTTTAAAGGCTGCATTACAGTAAAGTGAGGTCATTTTCTAAACTTATCAGTTTTTTTTTAACTTTACCCACATATATATCCACATTACTGATTATTTTTAATCAAAAATCTCAATGTGTAAATATTTTATGAAAGCACCAACAGTCAACCTTAATTATCAATACCAAGGTATATGGTCCAAAATATTGTGACATTTGGCCCAGCTGTACTTTGTTCAAAAAAGTTTTAATGCTATGATAAACAAGCGTTACTATGCAACAGTCTGAAGCACGTACGTGCAAGCACCTCACGTTGCCTCTCCGTGCATTAACAGTTTATCAGCTGTGCTTTGGCTCATGACCAAATCCTTCCACAAAGTCTTGGACAAGTTTCTGAGTCCATTTGAAAGTTATGCTCCTTTTTGCGATAGGCCACTCCCATTGGCATGAACACAAATAAACACCTTCACACACACACAAACACACACGACATCAATGCCAAATAGCAGCCTCCTAAGGCAAAAACTGTGGCTGCTAAACAGTGGGGAAAATTTTTGGACCGACTGACAGACTGATGAACAGAGCAGCCTGTACAGCTGCTGGTTACAGAATATGTATTTCTTGAAATGTTCCAATGTATTAAAACTATTACAGAAGGCTGTGAGGATTAAAATCATAGTTGCATGATTTTGCAATATCTGTCAAACTTCCAGGACACTTCCAGCAGTGAATCCCTGTGTTGCTATCACACCCTCTGTGGAGATCAGTGCAGGCAGATTGCAGCAGAGCGTTATGTATGTGTCACAGAAAAAGCAGGATCTTGGTGGTCTAAAACCTGGCAGAACCCTAAACCTCAGAAACCTCCAGCCCGGCTGAAGCTCTATCATGTGGTCATCTGAGTGTGTGTGGAGGAGGATGCTGCGAGCGCAAGTCTTCAAATGATGCAAAAAGATGTTTTTTTAAGTATAATTTCTCTAGCTTGTCATTACACAAGCAGGAGGGCGTTTGAATGTAGGCGTACTTACAATCAAACAGATTTTTGATTTCCAATATTCCTGAAAATTATACACACCAGATGCCGGAACTCCCTCTGAACATCTTACATCAGCAACAAATTATGTCAACATTTTTGGGCACTGCACTCCCACATAAGTCAGCGCTTCCAGTCATGGGGAGTGGCACGCGTAAATACTTGCACTTCAGGTATGCACCTGGCCGAGAATCTGGAGGGAAGTCCTCTCTCTCCAAAGGAAATCTTTCTTATGGAAACTTCTAGGAGTGTCTCTGACTGCGCACCAATGACTTCTGGGAAGATCACAATGGCACCCATGGGTGGTTTGGGTTTATTGCCAGTGCCCACGCAGTAGCCATGATCTTGCATGTTGCATACGTTAGATTCCCGAACTAGTGCTGTGTTGAGTGCCAGGTTTCAATCGTGAGAAGAAGGTGAAATTTAAATGTCAGGGTTGAGATGCTGTGAATCATGAAGGGTGAACTTTTTCAAAGAAAAGGTCAAGGCTGAGGGGAAGCCAACTTAAATAACAAAATGAATCCTCTTGTGCTGCCACTGTTAGCAGGTTGTAGCACAGTGACATTTAGTATCTTCAAAAAGAGGGAGAGTGAAACAAGATGGCCAATATGATATAAAAACAAGAAAGAAAACAACAAATTAAATATTGTGAAACCATGAGAGGTTTCTTTTTGACATTGATGATGTCGAGGGAGGTGGTCATGAAAGTGACTGCATGGGGTTATTCAGGGTCATTTCCGAATGCCCTGAACAATGTGTCTAACAAGAGTGTGTAGTGTATAATTTACTGTATACAGAAAGCTGTCTGCACTGTATTACTGGGTATTAATTTTAAATTACTATTATGCCTCTGCGTCGAGGATGGGCGAGGCATTATGTTTTCAGTTTGTCAATCCTATTCTATCTATTTTAAGAACACCTTAAAGACATTCTTCAAATTTAGCACAAACGTCCACTTGGACTCAACAATGAAGTGATTAGATTTTGTTGATCAAAGGTCAAGGCCACTGTGAAATTGCATCCGTTTCATTCTCTTGAAAGCAATTTCAAGAACATCTTATGGAATTTTATTTTTTTATTTGGCACAAACGTTCACTTGGACTCAAGGAGGAACTCATTAGATTTTGGTTGGCATAGGTCAAAAGACGTAGCATCCTTATCATTTTTGGTGACCAGTGGATCCCTTAGGTCTTATAGTTTTATATGATACCAGAATAATTACTCTAGCTTTAAAACCTTGGCTGCCTGATACAACATTTTAAAGATACGAATGTTGTCCAGCAATTAACGCAATTAAAAATTAAAAAATGATGTGTTGTGTACAGACTTTACACTTTTACATAACTCAGGTATAGTTGTTTTTAGACATTTTAAAACAAATATGTTATGTAGTACACCTATAATATATATGAACATATATCAAAAGGACTATTGTAGCAGATCTCAAAATTTGACGTAAATAAGAAGTGAAACTGTTGTTTTGTTTCTGGTTCTGACTGGTTAAAATATGTTTCATGTTGTCAAATGAGGAATAAAATGTCATATTACAGAGACAACTTTGGACAACCTTAAAGCCCAACAGTGCAAGTTGCCATTACTGATTCCCATTTGTCAAGTGTTGATAATTTGGGGGTGTTTTTAACAATGATCAATTGGATGTTTTATGGCAAAAGGAGAGAATATCAACAGACATCAGCTCTTCATGAAAAGTTTGATTTTTTTTTACCTTTACGCCCACCACTGCCTCATTAAGCAAAAATGGGGTTTCACTGGAACTTGAAAGCGGCGGAGGAGTTCTCTGGGTTTGATGTTTATCAAATATCATATGTAACCAAAATATGCAGGTACGAAAACTCCCTAATGATTAAAACCTTTAGATCATCTGCAAACCTGCTCAAAACTACTGAATTTCATCACTTATAAGTTAAAACAAAATGACTAAATATTTGCACCCAACACTAACCGCTACAGAAAAAAAAATCTGAACACAGTTAGATCCCCAAAGGTCAACCATCTTTTTATAAAAGGTTAAAATGTAAAACTGTGACACTACACTGAATAATTATATTAATTCCATCCACCTACACCAGCTTAAAAATTCTAAATTTCTATAATACATGTATATGCATGCACCCTCACACAAACATGTGCACGCTCACAGATAGCCACAGGCAATAACATGATCAGACAAGTTCATCCATTCAAGCCAACATTTGCTGATCCCTCTCTCTGAGCTAAGCTGCACATACCTGACGTTTAAGAAGCCTAAACTTATTATGTCTCATTACCAATAGACACTCCGCACAGCCTTCCAAATATTTCATTTGTACAATGTGAGAAAGCGAGGGGATGAAAGCTTTGCTGGTATTGCTGTCAGTATTTGTTGAGCTTGAAAACTGAATGAATGGATGTCTCAATAAAAGTCCTTATATTGGGAATACAGGGGTCAGTGACAAAAATCAAATTCTTGCGATGCAAAGTCTAACAGTCTGCCAATTAATAAGCAAACATCAATGCTATGCACTACGATAATGCAACACACCAGGAAATCTAATTTTATCTCTTTTGTTAAACATGTGCAATCCTATGAAAGTTTCACCGAGAGCAGTTTCACCCCCTTTTTTTCCAGGAACGCCCTGTTTGAGTCACCACGTTACACACTTTTACACCTGAAGGCAGCAATGTACAAAGTCAGTCTGATCTGATGGGCACCAAGCAGCCAAGCAGGAGCAGTTCAGAGTTCAAGGCTGTGCTCACTGCAACCAACAGTTGAAAAACAACTTACCATCATAATCATCAAAACAAGCAGTCAGTCTACTTATTTCAAGAGCTTGAGCCAGCAAATATTTTGTATTGTTTATTTGAAAATAAAGCCACATTTCTTTTATGAAAAGCACATGAAACAAAGTAAGTTATTATTATTAGTTGTAGAAGTTGTTGCTGTAGTAATATTTGTATCTGTATCAAATATTCAATTGCAATGGCGGAGTACAATATGAAACATAAATGTTGCATTTTAATGTACTGCACTAGAGTAGGACTAAGAGGAGGACGCATGATGTGACATGAAATACACCATGTATTACAAAAAAGTAATTGTTGTAGCAGTACTAGCAGTATTGATAGTATGGGAAGAATAAAATCATTCATTTTTAAGCAGTATCTATCCTCTTTTATTTTATAGTTCACTTTTAAATTTCAGAAAAAAAAACAGAGACAATGTTGCTATGTGCCCTGCACTGGGCCTGAACAGTGGGCTGGATGATTGATTGAAACTGGGATACAGCGACCCGCAACTTGAAACAAATGTGGGCCGAGGGTGTAAAGTCATGGGGCAATGGCACCTTCCCTACTTTTTACCCCCTTACATCTGACCCCTTTACTCGGACCAAAACCATCTTTAAACTCTGCCTTAATTTTGATCTCAACTACACAAACTAGTACACCACAATCCCACCTAGCAGCGGCATTACATTTTACTGCAGCCATGAGGCATGTTTTTGTGTTTCAGAAGGGAAGAAATGTTTTGAACATAGGTCAACATGTCACAGGAGTCACAGGACTCTTTTTACCGATGGGCTGCGGGTATTCTCTGGCAGCAGAAAAAAATTTAACTACCCTCAACTTTTACTGTCATCTGCAGAAATAAAGGGCCGCAGCTCAGACTGGCTGTTGCAGCTTTCCATAGCCATTGCGTGAGAGCTCACCACTAGATACACTTTACCGCTGCTTAGAGTATTTTTTGCGTGAAGTTTTGCAACTGCATCTTGCACGCTTGCAATGCTATCATGGTGTCTGTTCACACACAGACAGATTAATACCTGGCAGTATTTAAAAGTATTTATGTAGACAATTTTGCAACAATAGGTGTCTCTAAGGCTGCATTTTACCATGATAACGTACACAAGTTGAAAGCAAAAAAAACCCCAACCAAATGCTGTTGCTGCAACTGATGATATTGTGCTATAATATATCTTACACACTATGATACTGTGTGTTTGTGAGTGTGTGTTTCTGTCAGTGAGCAAATAGAAAGAGAGGGGCAGTTTTCAGGATATCTGCAGTCTCAGCAGGTATGAGCTGAATCCACGAGTGTCCACTACAAGAAACACATCAGATACTTCAAAAAAGTATCAAAAGTGTCAGCAGGGGGGAATAGCCCAAACAAGGAAACTTTCCACCTCTGCCCACGACTGTGACTCATGCAGAAATCCAACCACTTGTTTATCTCTAAGTGTGTGTGTGTGTGTGTGTGTGTGTGTGTGCGCGTGCGTGCGTGCGTGCACCAGTCAACCCGTGCACATGCCCATGTGGTCAGTGTGTGACCCAGAATGACATTACTCTGAGCCACAGTAAAGCGTCAAACACATATTTAGAGCAACGTACGCAGAGTTTTAAAAAAAAATCACAGAAAACACACACATTCTGTTCAAGTGTTGAATATCTGAAGGGCGACGACACTGACTCAGCTACTAAAATGTCATCACTCCTTTAAATGAAGTAAGCCTGAACTGCAATTACGAGTCATCAGGCAGATACCTGGGCTGAAGTTGTGGGAGTGGAAGGAGCGAGAGGAGGTGTGCAGGGCATTCAGCCAGATGGCACGAGAGTCTCCCAAAAGCAGGGCAGAGATACAAAGAACTAAAGGGCAACTGTTTCTCACACAATGACACTAATATTCATCCACAAATGCATATACAAAAACTTTTGCATGCAGTCTAAATTCTCTAACTTAAAAAAAAAAGCATCCACGGTATCATTCCAAACCCTCACCAGCTTTTTAAGATGAAGTTTATTTATAGATTGCGTGCAAATATTTGGTTAACCCTCCAGGAGCTGCTGCGCTGCTGAGCACGTCTTTTCAAGTGGACACCTACTGAATCTCAGCCGCCGGGGGATTCTGCCCGTCTGTTGTCTGCTGTCTTGATCTAAACACTCAGAGGGGGAATCCTGCTATGTTTTAACTCAAATGATGAAACCACATCACACACGCTAACACACAGACATACACTAATACATGTTCCTGTTTCTCCTAGAAAATGGCCTTTAAACAACTGCCTACACGAAGGTGACTCATACGCCCACTGTTCACATATTTCCACACACTATCTTACAAATTACACCCACACACACTTAAATTTGCCACTGGTAGTTAAGTTGTAAACTTAATACCTACCAGTAGTGAGTCAATTTGTTGTTTCCAGTAACCTTACACAACAGGTGAGCATTGAGTGGCAGGTGCCCAGATATCGATCAAGGTGTTTTTTTTTGGTTTTTTGTAATGCTCTGTAATATATGTGACAACAGATTCAGGACTGAAGTTGAAAAGCAGACAATTTTGGGAATCAAAGTTCCAAAAACAGAAACACCCAAGAAGCCTACGCTCTTAACTGTTTGATCTGATAATATTGCTCAATACCGGGATTGCTAAATGTCAAAATTCCATTCGGTTTAATGTCTGCAGGGTGTTTTGTGTTTTTCTTGTTTGCAGCCTGACACACTTCTGTAAGCAGCACAAAAAAAAACATGGAATCATCGTGAGTTTAAAGATCCCCATCAGACATATTTTAAGAAATATAAAAAATACTCTGTTTGGAATATTAATTTGTGTCTGATATGGTTTTTACTTCCCCCCAAAATTGAATCTTAATTTCATCTTATAAAAATCCAGAATTTGTGAAGGTGAACAGATACTTTATATCACAAAAGTTTAACTGCTCGACCAGGTGTCTCCTTATTGCAAGTTGCATGCTGGACCACTATTGCAAACAAGTTGTGATGTCACAAAATTATGCTTGTTATGTATATGTCCTAAAATCAAATTTAAGGAGAGCACTGAGAAAAAGTTTCACTTTCAGCACTGCCAAAAAATCCTGGACACCAAAATGGTGAAAAACTGTGTTCTGGTCTAAACAATTCATTCATTCATAGTTTCCGGTCTTTTGGTATTTCCAACAAGTTATTTCTAACATGTTTATGGTGGTTACAAATAAATATCTGATGTTACTTCACTTGGACTTTAATTTTAAGACAAAAATCTCTCAAATCTAACACCAGGATGTGAACAATTAACCTTCAAATGTGCAGTGATTATCAAGCATCTGCATTTCTCTTTAGTCAGCAGCTGCACATCTTCAGTGCACAATCATGGCCTCCTTGTTTTTTACAGCCTGTGTGATCTTTGTGCGACTGACATGACAGATCATCAGCCCAAAACCTCACAATACAACTCTAACTACAACTTACTTTTAATTACTGATCTCCTGTTGCTGCAGCGTCTTATTAAACACGAAGCTGTCACCCATTTGGTTGAATACTGTCTGCATCTGCAACTGACAACTGTTCCGCCCCGGCAGACCGGCTAATAATGGAGATATCTGCTTTGTCTGCCAGTGTATCCAGTCGTGAAGGGTGTAGGCAAACTTTCAATACTCACAATAATAGTTATTATAAAGGAGTCGAGCCAGTTTCAGTGACTAGCAGCTTTACTGTACAACACAAAACCTGAGAATAAGTTTCTATTCCACCTTTAAACTTCAATGTAAAATCACATCAAGATATTATGTGCTCATTCAGTATCATAAGTATCATACTTCTGTCTGTGATATCATGTTTCTAGACTGATGTAACACACATAAGGACACTGCACCCATTAACCTCTCTTGCTGTCAGAAGAAGCCGTGCACAAGATGACAAGGACTTGACAGCAAAAATGCAAGAGTTTTAATCCTTTGAAACCTGGATCGACATCAGTTTTCTTGTGCTGCCTTCAGACGCCTTTGACGAACATTTTCAGCTTCAAAACCTGAACAAACTGATTTGATTTCTTTCCATTTCCATCACACATTCACCTGTCTCAATGTGGAAGGCTCGGCTGGTGTAAGTCATGGAAAATGAGAACTGCGCAAGTTTTCCAATTTTTATCGAGCAGCAAATAGGCTGTTTGTGTTAATCTGCCTTACTTGACATCACACATTCTGCGGGCTGACTGCTGTGCGCTGCAGTGTCGATGCTGATACATCCTGCAGGCTGTTAGGATAACAGCTAACTAACAGAAAATAAATTCACCAATTGCATTACGTGCAAGGTTATCCCCGAAAGATTTATTTTATCATGCCCAACAAAATTCCATGACTTTTCAAAATCTTTCAATGATTTTTCACTAATCCGATGACTTTTCCATGACTGTGGAAACTTTGACAATTATATCATTATAGAGAAAAATCCCAAATATATATTCTATTTTATTTTAAAGACCTTTAGTTTGTTTCATTTGCTTTTTTATCCCCTTTTTTTCTTTCTTGCTGCTTATTTTAACTTAATTTTCTTTTACTAATTTCTAGCTAATTTTTCAGCCAATTCTTGTGAAGTTGCTCATTGCCTTTTCCCCCCGTTTTTAAATTAGATCAAGTTAATTTACTCTGGTTTCAAAGGGGTAATGTATATATTTCTTTGTAACCATGCAAAAGTTAACATACCACAGTTTTGCTTGCTCCACTATCATGCTAATTCTCCATCCTTGAGGAAAAATGTAAGGTGCATTGTAAAAATGCAAGTAAAATGAGTAAAATAAGTAAAGTGTTGCACTGAATCCGCTTTTCCTATTGTCTGTGGTGATTTGTTGCACTTATTTCATGATTTTATGATTTCGCTGTTTGGTAAAGTGTTTGAATTTTTGCATTTATGTGTATTTCTGTGCAACAGTTGAAGTTTCAGAATTATTTCTGACAATAAAGTGAAATCTAATCTATTTACATTATCATGTGCACTTACACAGACATGCACAAAAAAAGCACAGAGAAATGTGCCTCTAAACAAAGCAAACAAATCCGGGCTAGGTTTTGCTCATGCTGCCACACACCCTCCAACATTTACACAGTGCTGTGAATCATGCTGTTAAATTTCATTGCAGGGTAATAATAAGAGAGGTGATAAATCTGCCAGCAAACAACCAAGGGAAACTACAGAACATTACGTACAAGCTGCTGCGCATTACCTCGCTCTCCCTCTGTCGAGACACACAAAAAAAGTGTAAAAACACATCATGATAACATCACATAATGGCCCACGATCTCTGAGTGATATACAGTGCACCTCCTGTGTCAAGGCTCATGAGCACCCCTCTACACTCCTCTCTCCTGTCTTTGGGCACTGGTGTGATAAGGCAGTGATGGGTTGTATTACTTCACTTGGGTACTCCCGCGGGGAATCCCCCCTGGTCTAGCTGTGTCTGTGTGTGTGTGTGTGCGTGCGCGCTTGTTGTCTGTGTGTGTGTCCCCGCAGAAGGGGAAGAATGCCACTATTGAGCGCCCTGCCATTGCGCCAGCAACGCTCTCCCCCGCACCCCCGCCTTTTCCCGTCCTCGCTTGCACTCTGACGTACAGTTGGAGCAGATTTTGTGACACGAAGATAAAAGCCTTCCTCTGTTTCTTTCTTTCTCTGCTTTCCTCTTTCTCCAGTGTCACCAGAGCGCTGAGTGCTAGTGCTTTGGCCGTACACATAGAGAGCTCATTCAAACTGACACAATCACTTTTCACTTCTGCTTTGTGATAAGCCAGAGTTCAGAGTGTCTTGGCGCAATATGGCCGCCATATAGTCTGCAGCTCTGTGCAGGAGGCCTAAAGATGCTTCACCGCTGCAGTATACACTACAGCTGTGCTCTAACAAGTGTGACAAGCAGCCCCACTGAGGCACTCTTTATGCAAAGGGCCTAAATACCTTGGTTGTAAATCTGACAACACTGACAAGCCTGCAGAGGTTTAACAGTTCTATACAGAGGCAGCAAACACCCAACCTGTCAGTGCAATTATTTATTGCCTGATAATTAGTTTAGGGCGAAGGAGGAAAAGAATCAGAAAAGACAATTTACTTGATTTGTGAAATTCAATTTGTCTGGCAAGAAATAGTGATACCAAAAACTCACTCACCATTCATTCGAGATGTTTTTGCTGTCTGGAACGAATTAGCAACTGTGCGTGGAACTCAGTCACAGGGAACTTCAACCTGCAAAAATAAAGCAAGAACAATGTCAAGCAAATCTTAGAGAGAGGATGGGATTGACCTCGTCATAAGCTAGTTTTGATTGTTCACTTTCCTTGTTGTAAAACAAGAAGAGTATGGAACAATGAACATGGTACATTGAAATGAATACTACATGAATGGCAGTGAGTGTGAGGACAAAGAAAGAGAGCACAGAGAGTTTTGATGAAAAGATTTAGAATTTTGTTTTGTGCAATCGCAACAAAGATGCACACCCTTTTCCCTGAGGTGTGATTATGGCCAGACTCCACTGAGAACCAGATATACTGCCACACGATTGTACACCTCCACACACCAGTCAAGTTGCACTTACAGTTTACATCCATGTCTGTGAAAACATGGATGCTCACACACATCAACCCACTGGCAGCACAGAGGATTTATACATTCATACACTCAGTCTCAAGGTGGACACCCAAGGTTCATTTGAGTTATGGCCGAAAACATGTTTATGAGATCACTGTGACCTTGACCTTTGACTTTCAACCATCAGATTATAATCAGTTCATTCTTGAGTCCAAGTGGATGTTTGTGCCAAATTTGAGAAAACTCCCATAAGGCCATCTTCAAATATTGCATTCACGAAAATGAGACAGATGCAAGGTCAGTGACCTTGACCTTTGAACACGAAATTCTAATGAGCTCATCGGTGAGTCCAAGTTAATGTTTGTGTCAAAGCTGAGAAATTCCCTCAAGGTGTTCTTGATATATCGCATTTACAAGAATCACACAAAGGTCAAGGTCACACTGACATTGACCTTTGTCTCATTCTTGTAAACGTGATTTTGACCATCAAAATCTAATCACTTTCCTTCTAGTCCAGTCGAACACTTGTGCCAATCTAAAGAAATGCCCTACATGTTTTCTTGAGATATTGTGTTCACAAGAATGAGACGGACAATGTCACAGGGACCTTTACCTTTGACCTATGATCACCAAAATAAAATTTACTCATCCGTGAGTCAAAGTGAATGTTTGTGTCAAATCTGAAGAAATTACCTCGAGACGTTCTTGAGATATCGCGTTCACAATTATGTGCCGGACAGACAACCTGAAAACATAATGCCTCCGGCCTCGGCTATCGATGGCATGAAGGCACAAAAACGGTGATTCAACATCACTGAATACAGGAGCTGCAGGTCTGCCGCTGCCTCGGTCTTTTTCTTGTGTGTGTGTGTGTGTGTGTGTGTGTTATTGTGTGACTTTGGCATTTAAAGTCACACAATAACACAAACTAACAAACCAATTGTGGCAGTGCTAGACCAGCAGCTCCTGTCTTCAGTGAGCCAAAACAACTGTTTTTGTCAATGAAGTTGGGTGGTTTCTAAGAGTAAAATATACATGGAACTGACTTCTTTAGGTAGATAAAATACATTTTACTGCTGATGCAGCAATATATTGCTTAGCTGTTGTTTTGGAACTCCTGCCATTTCTCTAAACTGGGGGTGTGCCGACTGACAGCTACTGTGTGTAATACACTGACTATGTATAAGAACCTCATACAATCTACTTTAAAAAATTGGAATTATCCTTTTAAACTATGTAAATAAAGTCATGAAAACGAGGTAAAATCTTCTGGAAAAGTTATGAAAATTCCTTTAAAATGCGCAGGAACCCTGTTTATAACTATGGTTAAAATTAGGTTAATTTTGAGGTTAAGCATGTAGGATTTGCATAAAGGCTGGAGTGAGTATCAAAGACCAGGAGTGTAATTCAAAGCAACAACAAGTATTTGTGCTCGTGTGTGTCTGTTTGTGTGAGTGAGTCACCTGACACGCGACGCTGGCGGACGCAGTTGATTACCCACACATCCAAATCTATTAAAAGGACACGGTCATAATCTCTAATCACTTCCATGTCTGGCGGAATAAGAGAGCAGGTTAATCTGGATTACACGTCACAGCGGTGAGGTCACAGCCAAGGCAGCTGATATCCTGAGCGGCCAGGAAGAGAGCGAAACACAAAAGACAGGGAGAAGACAGGAGGCAAACAAAGGAGCTGATGAGTTACACAGGCAACTACAAAATTTAAAGTCAAATCATCTGTTTACAAGATTTTACCTTATAAGACCAAAGCAGAACAACAAATGTACTGACATGCATGAATGATCAACATTTGACAATATTAATAGAACTATGAAAGCCCCTTTTATATAAATAAATGATGCATTTATAAGGGCTCACCCCAGACAACCCTGACATAGTTTAAAAAACCTGACAAGAGGAACAACAGCACAGTGCATAAAGAGGAACTTTTGATCTATGCCTATAGGATATGTTTTACCCTCATAAACCATGAAGATGGATTTAAATCCACAGCACATGATGACAATTAGAGAGCTTGATAACCAAACAGATATGCATAGAAAATTGAAGTAATGGATTGATTGTGCCAGGACAGTTCAGATTTTTTAAAAAGGAGGTTGTGTGGGGTCATAAAACACAAAATACTTAATGCAGAGGTAGACCAGCAGCTCCTGTGTTCAGTGATGTTAGATCACTGTTTTTCTGAAAGGAGTCTGGCTTTGGAGAGAGGTGCAACAGTTGGAAATCACTGCCTGCTAAAAAGGTAAAGCTGTGAAAATACTTTTAGTATAGCGTTCGCTTTTTTTAGGTGGCTAAAATACATTTTGTTGTTGACCCTAAACTGCGGACATGCCAGCTGACACAATACACAGATTATGGATAAGTATCCTAAACAACCCCACTTTAAAAAAAACCCTGAACTCCCTTTAACTATAAGTTCGTACACATAGAGCAAATGGAATTTGCAAGAAATTTGATTGGCACCTAAAAGTCTGAAATCTGAACTCTTTAACCAAACCATCAACAAATGGAAGAAACAATACTACAAACTATTCACGTCTGTGGAAATGTGAATTACAGGGGAATACTTCAATTAATTCATGTTCTGTCAATCCAGGGTTTTTAGATGAGGCCTGGTGGCATGTGATCTGCATGCCGGGCAGCTGATCCCTGCACTGTGGTTCTGAACAGCATTAATCACCACTCACTGTTCAGGCACGTTACAAACAAACTGAGTATAACTGGAATTCTGGATCATCTGCACACTTCACTGCAGACTTAAATGTGATGAGAATTTGGGTGAGTGTATGTTTTGGAGAACAGACGGGGTTCGTCGCTTTAATGCACGCATGCATGAGCAAATGCATTCTTACCCACAGGTAGGGGAGTTTTAACATGTAACACGTGGAGAGGGATTTCCCAGGGCAGACGGGTTGATGTTAACCAACTGAGTGTTTAAACTTTAGGGATTATACTTTATTTGTCAGAGAGGGGAAATTGGCTACAATCATTTTTTTTATTTTTTTTTTTATCTTGACCCTTTCTGAAGATACAAATATCTTACCTTGTGCCCCCTGAGTGAAAATGAACGACCCTTCCTCCACCACAAATAGGCCCTAACCATTTTTATTAATATATTTTTTTAATATATATTCACACCAAACGTAGGTATTGGAGCAACGCAACTAGCTATTAGTAGAAGTGAGAGTTATTACCAAAACAAATTTCTTCAACAAAATACTCGTAAAAAAAAAAAATAAATTGGTTTTTCCATTACTGTCTTGTATGCAGGAGCGCATGATGTAAAGTATTTATCACAGGATCTGTGCAGTGCAAATGTTTATGTTTGGGGAAATTATAAATTAGACATGTAGAATTTAATGATTTTTGAGACAAAAGCATTTGTCGTGCATGATCTGTTCAAAAACCATCGGAAATTTGAAATACACACATTAATTTCTGTCTTTACAGTTTCTGGTTATAGCCCCTTTATCATTACCTGAGTGGAAATATCACACTGTTCTGCTGCATTGCCGCACTGTATAAGGTACGATCATTGATTGGGAAGACAGAGATGTCTCGCTTTAAGCTACCACGGGAGATAGTAACAGCACCAAAACAGTCTCTGCAGAAAAAGGTAAGGATAAGGCAGCAGGTGTGACATTTTGACGATGTGTTATATGCAAGACCCACCGCTGGAGTTTTTAAAAGCAGCAGGTAGCTGCTGGTAGCAGCTGGTGTTAAATGTCAAACCTGTCACGCCTCTTTTGGTTTCAAGATGCCGGCATGCTGTCTACAATCATACAATGAAGCAGCATTACATTGTCATTGTTTGGCTCTGTGGGACTTTGTCGCAGCCCTACAGAGTGCCCCAGAAATTAATCCAAATACCCCAAAATGAGTTAGTGTTTCAGCACTTCCACTTCCCTTGTCTCAAAGTCAATTGCTTTTTGGATAGATGTTTGAAATAAGGTCTGTGGTTAACACAAGCTGGACATTTTCACAATTTCCTCTGCAACATAAAATACGTCACAAAATAAGAATACAATATATAAATTTTGAAGCTTATATGCATCTTTTAAAAAAATGCTATTGCTAACAAGCTGCTTAATGAGACTGTTGTGGTGGTAACGTTAAGTCATGCAACTGCGGTGTAGTGCATTTATAGCTTAAAGTTAGCTTTTTCTTAGGCTTCAAAAGTCCTAAAAGTGGTGTTTATTTGTGAAGATTATCTTGCTGAACAAAACATGCAGGTCTCATAAATGTTTGTTTGCCACAGAGTTTATTTCAACATTAATCCAAAATATTAGAGACTAGGGAACTTGGGCGATGCAAACTTCCATGTCAGCCTACAGAAAAATGTCATCTCTGGGACACTCAATAGTGCCATATCTTTATAAAATAGACTAAAGAAATGGTGTAATTTCGGCAATTCCTTTTTAGAAGAATGACTTCCAAGCACACCAGACAGAGCTGTTGTTGTAAGGGGATTTCAAACAAATAAAAAATACAACCATTTAAAGTTGTATGTCCCTCCCTTTAGCCAAAATAAAAAACAAAAGTCCCTCCAGAGTGCTTAAAAACGTATTTAAGGTGCCTCTCCCATTTTGCACCCCCTCCAGCCTCACAAATAACGAACAGTCCCTTGAATGCTACAACTTCTCCTGCAGCAGCGGTCCTGATTACAGTGCTTTTTCTCCGAGTGGCAGCCAAAAAAACCCCCAAAAGGTGTGCTCAGCTGGTGTGGAAGAAGCAGCAAGCCATCATCACATTCACAAACCTGTTGCATGTGTCAGCTTGACGAATCGGGAGGATATTTATCTTACGGTCTTTTCATTCCCCGCTTTTCCGACCTCGTCCCCGGACAGAGAGGGAGAGAGCTGTGAGCAGTGAGATTTACTCTCCACAGTTGTTTCTCTGCGGGTATGACGGCTATGTCAGCTGACTGTAAAACTATCTCATGCTGAATAACAGGTTAACACTGAGTGTGCTGATTTTGGAGCCGAGGCTCATGTCAAACTGTATCCTATATCGCCCTGGTCGCTTTTGTCGGCTGAAAACGGGGACACGCTTTACAGCTAAAAATACCTGTCTACGACTATATTTGGCTTGGCTGGATCACAATCACAACGCTAAAATAGTCGGGCCCGCCCCGGTACAATGAATGGGCTCTCTGCTATCTCACTCTGCCTCCGTCCGCCAGCTGCTAAATTTAGCAACAAGGCTTGCGTCAATCACGAGCCTCAGTGCGTCAAGGCTGCCCCCGCCCCCCGGAGCTCGTCATTGGTCAGAATTAGGACGTTGACCGAAAAATACGCGCCTCGTGATTGGCTGTTGTGAATTATTGTTCTCAGTGGCTCCGCGGGCAATTTTTAATTTTGAGGTTTGCTGCCAGCAGGACAATTTATTTTTCTTTTCATATCCTGTTGACTGGTGAAGTGTGCCTTATCTGGTTGGTGACAGTATTTCCTCACTGTTGACCAAATTTATCTGCAATAATAATAATTAAAAAAAAAAAAAAACTTTAAAGGAGTCCAATAAACTTGAACCACATTTTTGTGTGTTGTATAACTAATTGTCTTAATTTATGCTGACTATATATATTATTATTAAGTTTACTTAAAATATAGTTATATTTTCCTGTTTTTGTGAGGGTGTTTCAACTTCAAAATTACAAGTTTAAACAAATGAATCTCTAAGTTTTAGCAACTTCAGTAATAAAACTTTCTTATCTTGGAGAAGTCAATATGCACTGTTCACTTCTAAAATCTGAAAAGTTGATTTTACTATAAAAAATCAGGGAAAAATATATGTAACCTAAAATAATAATCTTAATTGATGTTTATATCTAAGTGTTAAGTTTACTGGTAATTCGGTTATATTTACTTAATATTGAGAAGTTGTTGCAATTTAAAAACGACAAGTTTTAATAAATCAGTCTCTAAGTTTTAGCAACTTCAGTAATAAAACTTTATCGTCTTGGAATGGAGGTCAAATTTGCACTGTACACTGTAAAATCTGACAAGTTTACTTTTGTTTTAAATCTAGGAAGCCATTTGCCTTGAAAAACGCAATTAAACTAAAGTATTAATCTTAATTGATGTTTACTTTATAACTAATTGTTGGGTTTACTTTGAATTTAGTTATACCTACTTAATATTGTGAAGATGTTGCAACTTAAAAATGTCAAGTTTAATTAAATACACCTCTCTTTAGTTTTGAGCAACAAATTTTCAATGCTGTATGTCTTTATTCTTCTTTTTGCCAACTAGTCAATCATATTTGTATATCCTTAAACATGAACTCAAAACAGAATTCACAGATGGTCTAACTTCATCGCTGCTAAAATCCTCTTCAGTCAGGATCAAGTTAAGTCAGACTAACTTGGTTTACTGAAGTTGCTAAAACTTAGAAGGAACAAGATAATTACACTAATCCTTTTTAAGTTGTAACAACTTCACAAAATTAAGTAAATAAAGCTAAATTTGGAGTAAATGTAATGATTAGATATTAAGGAAACATAAATTAAGAGTAATAGTTATATTTACTTACCTTTTTCAAGGCAATAGGTTTCCAAGATTAGTTTAAGTTAGCTCAACTTGTCAGATTTTGCCTTGTTTACATATAGTTTTCCAGTAAATAATATTTTTAAATAACAAAAAAAACATTAATTTCACAGCTTCATTATCAAATTGTAGATCAAAAACAATTCTGTTAATAGGATGCAATAAATCCATTTTCTCAAACTGTGATTTCCCTTGTTCATTTTGATGAGATTGCTGAAATAAGTTGATTTTTATTTGGGGGGGGTAAAATCATCTAAGTTGATGTCACTTCACAAAATGACACTTTAAGACCTGATAATGGACTAAAATAAGTGCTAGGTTGGGGGAGTTTAAATAACTGGAGTTAAAGAAAGGTCATAAAAGTATCTAGTTATTCCTGATTTAATTGTCTAATAGTCTGTGTCATGACAGGACAGCATGACCCAGACTTATGATAGCTTTCAGGCACAAAATCTTTACTAAACATCTTCACAAGCAGCCTCACGTCTTCCAGGAAGCATGAGGTACAGTGTTCAAAACAAATCAAAAAGCCCCGATGACAAAAACTCACTGCTGAACAAACGATAATACAAGAGAAGAACAAACAAAGCCTGCACATTAGATTATGCTCCCATAAATACTTAATTCAATTGCCAACAAGATAACTTTCAGAACCACATGCTCTTCATCAGACAAGTTAACAACACAGACACACCATCAAATACTTACCATGGATTTCTATTAGGAAGTATTTGAAGGTGTGCATTGTTAACTTGTCTGGTGAAGCTTATGTAGCTTGAAATGTCACCTCGGTGGCAGCTGAATTAAATATTTATGAATAGTTTTCTGCCAGCAGAGTCAACTTGTTTTACAGGATATTCAACATTTCTGGTCATATTTTCAGTCTCAAACATATCCTAGGGTCATGTGCTATGTTGTACATCACAGAAAATTGCAGATGAACATTTAATGGAAATTCAGGGATGAAGTTTTTTTTGTAGGCCGATGCTGAAGTTAGCCTTGGCGTGGTTCCCTCGTCAAAAAGCCAAGGGGCTTTTTCAATTGGATTGTGGATTATCACAGAAAATAAGTTCTGTGGTTTAAAAAAGCAAAATACAATGTTTATGTTACTTAGATGTTTTGTTCAGCAAGATCATCTTCACAAATGAACACCACTTTTAGGATTTTTTAAACCAAAATGTAATCGGCAGAAGTTAAAAGCTTCCATTAACTGTAAATAAACTACACTATGGACTTAACGTCGTTTATGTCATAGAACAAAACGTCTCTTGGGCTTGTAATAACCACCAACCTTACTTTAGGCTTCAAACCAAAAAAAAGAAAAAAACATTGACTCTGAGACAAGGGATCAAAACATGATGAAATGCAAACTGATTTCGGGTTTAAAGACTATTTACTGGTGCACTCTATAAGCTACTCATGTGAAGTAGTGCTTCCTTTTCACCACTGATAACCTTTATTTCTCATAGAAAAAGCGGACGGTGACTAAACTTATTTTTTAGCCTTTTATTTGTATAAAGTGAATTCTCACTAAAAAGATATTTTTAATTGTTTTTTTTTTTTTTTTTATCAAATTAGGTTTTTTTATGGTTTTAAATTTACTTTCAATTATAACGATAAGAACAGAGTTTGGACAAAAGAACCTGACAAATGCACAAAGTGTCTGCCCAAATCAGTAATGATGCAAGCTCGCCTACCGGATCCCCCTCTGCTTCCTGCCTTGAAACCAGCAAACCAACAGTCCCTCCTCCTCCTCTCTCTGATCCTCTCTCCTCCTCCTCTCTCTCCGGCTCTGGCACGGAGAGCGGGGCTTATGTGTCTGGTACTGTAGCTCAGAGAGAGAGAGGGAGAGAGAGGGAGCTCTGCTTTGAGTGACGTCACCTCTCCCATGGCGTCACATTGACGTAGCGCATACCAGGCGCTCTGTGTGGAGGCAGAGCCCACATAAAATGCACTATTTGACTTTCTCCCCTCAGACGGCGCACATAAACAAACCCGCGTTACAACTCCACACTTTTGCAAAGCACCCATCAGCATTGACACGCTCACGGGAGCGGACGCAGACGCACTCCTCACACCCGGGAGTTTTCTAATTTTTTAATGTTTTCTTTTCTTTTTTTCTACTTTGTGTACTTTAGAAAAAGTAAGAAGAAACTTTTTGACGCCGATGCATCCTGATCTTTTTTTTAAATATATGTAGTATTTTCTCTCCATAACTTCGACTTTTGGTGATTATTCCGGATGGAAATAGGATACTTCATGCGAGGTTATTACCACATGTAAAGACGGAACCGCTACAGCAAACCAGTAAGTAAATTGTGAATGAATGAGATAAAGCGCGAACTTGTTAAGACTCATACAGAATCAAAACATTAACCCTAAGCTGTGTGTGTGCATGTTTTTATTACAAAATTTTAAATCGAACATCTCTGTCTGAGGCTGTTTTGTCCATCTTTGTGCGTCTAACCTGTTGATATGTCAGACTCCTGTCCCATATTGTCTGTCCGTGTTATGTCTCCAAAGACCGAAATGAAGCTGAATTTGAATTTAATTTGCGCTGGGAAGGTATCATATCCTTTCTGGTTGTCATGGAAATGAGATGCCTCTCACTCACACAATGAATAGTGGAGTCAGACGCACTAATGGTCTGAATAGTCTAACCTACATTCAGGCAGAAGCTGAGAGAGAGGAGAGTTAAAGCTGTTTGATTTCATGCCATGTGCTGGGTTTGTTGCCTCATGATGTAGCATATGGAAGGGCCGGTAATGAGTGATTTACATGTGGGATATGTGTTTGTGTTTATATACAATGCCACTAACACAGGTCATGTGTACAGTAGTATATTGTGATTTTTAACCACGGTTTTAGGATTATAAAGCTACTTTTTTTTAAAGTGATTTTCCCACATATAGTCTGTCACCAGACTGGTGGCCAGATTGCAAATGTCAGCTGTCTCACTCTCTACTGTCTCTGTGAGGACACGGCCTCTCCTCCCCATTGATCGGAGGAAAAACACTCTGAGCCATTCGCCATTAAGCCACATCCAATTTCTGAAGCCCTCTGTGAAGAATTTCGTAGAAACATCTCACAAGACAGACTCTGTATTCTATAGCAGCTGCCCGAGGCCTTTTTGGGGGGACTTTATCCGTGTAATGTGTGATAGGAAAATGAAGAGTTAAGTAACTTGTACCTTTCTTTCTCTCTCTCTCTCTCTCTCTCTCTCTCTCACACACACACACACACACACACGGGTTTACGCACGCACGCAGACACTTCTGACAGTCTCCCTCTCAGGGCTGATTTACAGTACTCACATATTTCCCTGCTCTCGCCTTTATGTCCTCTCTTTTCTCTGTCTCTGTTTGCTGGAAGCTGTCCGGGCTTATTGGTGCGAGGGGGCTACCGGGGGCTACCGGCGCTCCGGGGCGCGTGCTTTGCAGCTCTTATGTCGTTCTCTTGGTTACCGATGCGCGCAGGGCCAGAGCACCACCGACCGACTCGGCCTGAGAAGAAAGCGAGAGGAGATCCGTTTACTCATTTAGAAAAAAACAGACTGAATGTCTCACTTTGCTGATTTTTTTTCTATTTTAAGTGAATATGGCACTTTGTTTTCACTCTCTGATAAGGGCACATTTACGCACAATTACGCACACAGGACTGAATAATGGTTTAACTGTTCCAAATCAACCCTAATCTAATTGTGTTACACAGCTTGGCGTATTTGTCTAATCTGGTTTGTCTTTTTTCTTTATTTCAACATAACTGCATGCTTTTTGGGGAATTAAATTAGTATAAAAGCCATATCGTGACCGAGGAAGCTTCAAAAGAGTTCACAGAAGCCCAAAGTTTCCTCTCACAACTGGGGTGTGAGTTTGGGGAAAAGTCTGTCTAAAGTGGATCTGTTGACACAAAGATAAGACATGACAGCAGGCTGCAGGTGCCTGGAGCCCGGAGAGTCGGTTATAGGGGGCTGTGGCTTGTCAACAGACAATGTTGAGACGCATACCAGCAGATCGAGTGGTCACTGTCGTATCCAAGATGGTCTGTGTGTCTGACAGAGGAGAGAGAGCGTGTGTGTGTATAAGAGTGTGTGTGACAGAAGGGGGGCGCTCTGGGCCTTGAAATCTGGCGGCTATAGTGCGCCCTGCTGCAGTGAGGGAGTCAGAGGCGCACGGCGCACAGGAGTCCGCGGGTTTGGTTTTAGGTCTCCAACATTTCTTTCTCCCTCTGGATGAACCCTGAGCAGGCGGTGATCAAACGAAGCGATGGTCCGGAGGCTCTGCCACAGACTGCTTTTATAAAAGTTGTCACTTTTGTAGGTCTGTATTTGGAGAAGTTGTGTACAGTGTCTTTTAGCCTGGGTGAATTTGTCTTTTGTAGCGCGAAATTAAAATTATAATAATAACGGCGCGCAGCTTAGAATGAAACTTGTCGCCCACGTAAGTTTTGAAATGAGCTAAGAGTCCTTAGTTGTGGTTCTTAATATTCTCTTTGTAGCGTGTTTTCAGTGTTATATTTAACAGCAAAAGTGATCTATATTTAATTTTTATGCGCAATTCTTCCTTTTTGTTCGTCTTATAATGGATTTAAACGGATAACTGCAATGATTTACATCGTTTTGGTGACTGGCATCTTGCTCTGGTGTGCGCAAAGTAGTTTGCATGCTATTTCATCTTTCTGCTTCTTTTCATCCAAATTAATGTCTTTTTTGACAGATTTGATTTTTTGCAAATAATAGTCTCTTTTTGGTGCAAAATCAAATTGTTTCTTGATGTCTTTTGTTTCATTTTGTCTTTATTTTTCTGTCTTTAAATGTTTTAAGGCTGCATGAATGTGAAGTCTAACTTTACCTAAGAGAGAAGTGTTAAAGGAAGTTTGCAAAAGTAGTGCTCATCGGAAAAATAGTGAAACATTACTGTTCATCTTTAAGTGTAATTGAATGCTTATATTATGATGATCGCTGAGTGGAGATGTTGGTATTTTTAGTCAGCCACATCACTGGCTGTAACCCAGAAATCTCTCCTCCAGACACAGGTTCGGAAGAGCGCGCCCAGCCGAGCTCGGAGCCCCGGCGATCGGACACTTCTTCCTTTGTGACGCCCGCCGAGTCCTCCCCGCTCCAGGAGCCCTGTCCCGGCCGCAGCAACGCCACCCCTCCATCCCGGACACCCAGCACCATTCAGCGCGAAGCTCTTTCACCAGGTACAATCAATTTCATCATTTTCTTTCTTTCTTTCTCTCTCTCTCTCTTTCTCTTTCTTTCTTTCACTCTCACTTTTCTGCTTTTGTAGTAAGCGCAACTGCTGTGGCTCAGATCTGTTTTTGCGCACCTATTGTGGTGTAAGAAGTGTTTCCTATTATTATATAAAAATGCATAATAGCATCCGACAAGTTTATTGTCAACTTAGGGGTTAAATCAGAATTTCACTCGATGACATGTTTTAGCTTCTGTCTCCTAAAACTCATGTCCAAAGTTGTGTGAAAATGCTGATGATCTTTTCTTTGTGCGCGGGAGTTTCAGCTCGTGTGTATGTGTGTGTTTTGTGTGTCGGCTGGTGCGGACTGAGTTGACATTTCAATCATTAGACAAACTTGCAGAAATAAGACACTTCTGAGACTAGGCACACCTAAAATCCAGAAGCTGTGGGCGAATGACTATAGGTCATAAATACCTATCCTCCCAATGACTCAAGGTCTTCAATGACTACATTTATGACTAAAACTGGCAAAATTACAGCGTTTATTGTATTATTTCGCCTATATATTTCCAAAAAAATGTATATGCAGAGTATATCAAAATGTTATTCAATGTGCACATAATTTCATTTCTGGATAAATGAAACAGATTATAAACCCCTCAAATAGGATTAAATACAGAGATTTAGCCAGTGGTGGTGTTACTGTGCTTTTTTGCTTTGTGTGGGTGTGTGCATATGTCTGAAAATCACTGAATTCACACAATTTATCTCATAATTCACTGACAAGAAAAAAAATCCTGTGTTTTTGTATTCATGTCTGCAACTTCATGTTTTTATTTGTTAGATCTATGGCATTCTGACAATGAACAAGCGCGCTCAGTTATTGGAACAGCTGCAGTTTGTCCAGTTGAAATGCACACCTCGAGGTTAGAGACTGTTTCCCTTTCGCCTCACTATGCTGCACTACCTGTGTCTGACTCTGCTTGGGGTTGTCTGTCCTCTTGCTTGCACACACACACTCACACACGCACACACGTGTGCGCCCGCACACACATACACACACACACACACACACACACACACACACGCACGTACACACGTACGCACGCACGCACACACACACACACACACACACACACACACACAAACACATGCTTGCATGCAAATATAATAAAGGCAATCTGATGGTGGTGTTGGAGTTTAGAAGGTTTCCTGCAGGTTTGCTTCAGTGGCACAAAAACTAAGACGCTCCACGGTTACAATTTGAGTGTGTGAGAGGGTGCACGCTTGTGAGCATGGGTTTGTGAGCGAAGTAAAGCACCAAAGAGGATGAGGCGTTTGCAGACACAAGTGGTTTTACAGGTTCCTCTTGGGATGAGGGTGCATGTTATTGGCAGAATGAGCGTATACAGGTTGGTGTTGACATCTTGAACATCATTAGTGATGAAAAAATTTGTGTGTGTGCCTTCATGTGTGTATGATAACAACTCTTTAAAAGTGTCTTTCCTCACATGACACACACACTGACAAACATCACAGCCCATACTGTTTGAAGTGACTGTCAGCTGCCAAGTTGAGTGTTTGTTTTGCTAAATTTCTCAGCCTCTCTCTTTTTGTCTTTCATCTCTTCTCAAGCAAATCATCTGAAAACCTATTGTACTTAAAGTATATATGTTCATATAGCTGCTAATTAAATACTGTAGTATATGTCAGGTGTATACACACACACGCACCCACACTCTTAACACTTATGTCTGATCTGAGGCTTGACCTACTGACACAACACAGAGAGCCACAAACTTCACCACTGTGCTCTCCTCTGCTCATGCTTTAATTTTTTTTCTTTACCTCTCTTCTTCCTGTGGTGCATCTAATCAGTTGCAAAAGTACTTTAGGTATAGCCCAGAAAGGCCCCATGACGCCCATAATGCTCCATGTGTGTTTTTCCACGTGGGTTGAAGAGCTGGTCACTAGTAGAAGAAGAAAAAAACATGATGACGTCAAGGACACGTAGGCCTAAGCTTGACTCATATCCTCAATTTAAAAAAAAAAAAAAACTTGCAGCTTAATACTCTCATTGGGACTCACTGTGGGTTTGCACATGCCGAGTCTGTTAACAGTGATTTTTTAGGAAATAATTTATAGTTAAACTTTAATGTTTGTAAAGAATATTGTTGTTTTAGGTTCTTTTTAAATTAAATGTAGGATTTTTCTTTATTATTTATAACATAAGGTCAAGTCTGAAAGGTCAGCTCTCTTTTTACTTTTTGTCTATTTTTTAAATAACAAATACACTTGATAGAAGACCAACAGAATTATTAAACAAATAAAACAATAAATAAAGAAAATAATAAATAAATTAAAAAGTTAAGCAGATGAGTGTCCCTCATTTTTATTTTATTTTTCTAATTAACGCTTTGAGTCATCCTTTTGTTTTCAAGCCCCTGCAGCCATGTTGCCCCTCAGGTATAATTTAATTGTGTTCCAGCAGCTAAAATTAATGTGTCACTCAGTCTGCTTCCGCCATGAGTGACATCAGGCGTATGTGACCGCAAACTAAAAGTTGTAGGCTATTTTCTAAATGCATTAATATTATTATTATTATTATTATTATTATTAGCCTGTTAATATCAGTTATTATAAAAACAGAGAATGGGCTGTTTGTTAGGTTACATTACTTTTATTTTGCAGAAAAATTGATTTGAGCCCAACAGGAAATAGTCCCTGACGACGGCTGAGTGCGTCCATGTGGATGCAGGTATTTGCGAGGGCTTCAACAACAGCAGGTCCCGATAGGTCCCGTATTTGACTAGACAAACATGACGCGCGGGGAACGGAGGCGATTACGGCAGAGCGCGCGCATGCTGGGCGTCAATGGGAGCAGCGCTGTGTTGACAGTTCCCCTGCTCGGGAGCGACGAGCAAACACCACAAAACCCTGGCTGCGCTGACACTCATGACTGATTAGCCCGCACACACTCATCACGCACAGGTACACAAGTGCATGCTCGGAGGCACGCACGCACGTAAACGCAGGTGTATTACGTAAAAGGGGTTTGATAAGACAGGAGCGTTTCGTCCACACAGATGATGAGGTGGTGGCCTGCTGCTGTGACTGTGGCAGAATTAAATCAAGGGGAAAAAAGGCAAGACATACCGACTGGCGTCTGCAGCAGTTAGAGGAAATATTTTTGTGTGTGTGTGTGTGTAGGTTGTGCAGCAAGCATCCAACACCACCATGGGGTTCCATTATTATTTAATGTTATCTCATCTGCTTTGCCATCTGACTAACCAGAATACACTCACCCACACACACACACACACACACACACACAGACAGGCCACAGATACTTCAGCATTTCAGAGCGGTTTGGATCTTTGCTTTGGTTGCTTTGCCTCCGATTTGCGCCCTGATGAACTGCAGCTTCTCTAACTGAACTAACTGCACGAGAATCTGCAGTGTGTGGTGTTTTTTGTGTGTGTGTGTGTGTGTGTGTGTGTGTGTGCGTGCGTGTGTGTGTGCGTGCCAGTGTTTCTACCTGCTCGGTGAAGTGCAAGAAGTGTTAAAGCAGGAAATTGAGTAAATGGCAGTAAATGGAAAGATTTTCCTTGAAAGGTGCATTTAGGAAACTTTTTTAACATTGCAAAATCTCTGACACCTCTAGAGCTGAAAAAACTGCCTGTTCCAATAGAGCTGTGCAGAAATGTTTAGTCATGCACTGTTTGATTGTTGACCCTGTTTAGCGCCACCCTTGTGTGCATGTGCCTCCAGCAGAGTCTGCATTCATCCTGTAGATTTACTGAAGGGTTGTGCTTCTGTGGGCAATCGCCTTAAAATCCTGCTTTCCTGTTTAAATCATTGGATATGTTATTTCCTCCCTGACTGATGATTGTTGCCTTTAAGCTGGACTCTACTAACACCATTAAATGCTTTTTGAATGATTTTTTTTTTATGGTCTGATGTGCCACGCAGCTCTAACCTCCATGTGCTCTGTCTCCCTGGCAGACATGCCCTGTGTGCAGGCTCAGTACGGGCCCGCCCCTCCAGGCTCAACCTACTCTGGCCAGTCCTTTAGTTACCAGGGCGACAGCTACAGCTCTGACCTCATGACCCCTGACTACACCAAGCTGGACCTGGGCGGTGGTGAGATCTCTGCAGCCGCCACCACCTCCCTGCCAAGCTTCAACGTCTTTGTGGAGGGGAGCTACGAGCCCAAGTCCTCCTGCCTCTACCAGATGCCCACACACAGGCCCATCAAGAAGGAGGAGGAGAGCTACCCGACCGCTCCGCCACTGGAGGCCATGTCCTCCTCCACCATGTACTTTAAACAATCTCCCCCCTCTACTCCTACAACCCCGTCCCTGCCGCCCCAGCCGGGCACCTCCTTCCTGTGGGAGGAGCATCCCCTGGCCCCTCCGTCACACCCCCACTCTCTGGGCTCCAGCCTGGAGACGGGCGCCCTCAAGTCACCCCGCTTTCCACACTTCTACCAGCATTCGCCGCCCCACAGTGGCGGCAGTGTGGGTGGTTACGAGAGTCTGGGTGGAGGACTGGTCCGCACCTCCTCCTCGTCCTCGTCCTCCTCGTCCTCCATCTCCCATCCTCACGGTCCACCTCTGGAGCAGCCCATGTACCAGCTGCACCGCGGGGCCGGGGGCAGCAGCCTCGCCTTCCGCTCCCTGGCTCTTGGGCCCTGTGGCCCCCTGCTAGGAGAAAGCCTGCCATCGCCTCCGCCACGCGGCCCCCAAGGAGAGGGCACCTGCGCAGTGTGTGGGGACAACGCGGCCTGCCAGCATTACGGCGTACGCACTTGTGAGGGCTGCAAGGGCTTCTTCAAGGTAAATATCCTTTAAAGCTACAAACTGTTGTAAAAAGAGTTTCAAGCTTTTAGTTTTACTTTAAAAACATCAAGAAAGCTTAAAGCTGCAACAGTGCAGCTCTTCCTCTATGTTTAAATATCAGTGGTTCCTGATAAGACTTCTACCTTCTTTCTTTTATATTCCTACAAATGTTTAGAAAAAGAGTGGAGTGCTAAACCCAAAATCCAGTTAGCTTATTCTAAAAAATTGAAAAGGTGGAACAAATCAAGTCTTCAAGTGATGGAGGACAACATACTCAAATTTCACTTATTTATTTGGCTCATTCTTGAAATGTGCTATCTTCTCAATTTTTGGGATTATTTTTACACATATTTTAAAGCAGTGGTTCCCAACTGGTCCAGCCATGGGATCCAGATTTCTCCTTCGTCATTAGTTTAAGGTCCATACATTAGATAAATTACTACATTTAATATTATTTTTAAAAAATGTCAACATATCTGCTTAAAATGCAAAGAAATAAAATGCATTGCAAGAATAAACAGAAACAGCACTTCAAAATAAAAGCTCTGTGCCAGAAATCCGCTGTACTTCAAAACAAGTGTTTTCTTCTTTTTTTTTTACAAACTTGATAGGTTTAGGAGACACTTGAGGTCCATTCAGAAAGGACCTGCGATCCACCAGTTGTGAACCGCTGTTTTAAAACACCCACTCCTCTTGTTCATGTCCTCTGTGCCTTCAGTTCCACCAACAAACTCACGACCGGATGCAAACGCTCACATTCATAACGACATCCCACCTTTAAATATCACCGAGTATCTGCAAAGTAGCTGCAAACTGACTGATAAATTTTATTTTGAAACAATTCTCTTGCATTCGGCTTGCTCCCACTCTGCACCCGTCTCTGCGCGCTCTAAATCGCCTTTAGAGTCATCATGAAAGCACAACACACCCACAGGGGTCGTCTCTCCCGGCAACCAAGTTGGCAACTTGTGCGTGTGTGATTGCTTGTGTTACATGAGAACACAGAATGATAAAAACACTTTCTCTCAGGCAAACAGAGGAAAAATGCCCTTCACGCTTGCAGTCAGCAGCTCAGAAATACAGTGCGGTGAGAGACCAGTGGAAAAAGGAATCCTCCTTGAAATCAAAGTTTCCTTTCAGCTTGTTAGCAGTGAATCAGTGGCCACGAAATTGACCACAATTCACTGACATAGTACTGGGGACGATATGAGTCAGGTTGAGATTTGACCCGTCAAATGATTCAATCTAACACTGTCCCACATCCCATGATACCGCACATGTGCTTACACACACACATCACCAAAAGACAGTTTTTAGTCAGACAGATTTCTCATTTTCTTTGTGCAAGTCATAAACTTCTCCTACATGTGCATCCAAAACCTCATTCAAATATCAGCGCACTCAGTGACACCGCAGTCATCTCTTTGCACAGTTTTTTGAATTATAACATTTTCCGGCACACTTGTTAAGCATTCCATTGGCTGCATGAGACAAGAGAGTGAAATTAAGAGACAGTGAGAAGGAGGGTGCAAACGCAGAGGTAATTGAATAATGCCTCTGGTAGGTGGAAATGAATTATCCTTCTTTTCAATTAGTTTCACAATTTGTTTTTATTTAGTAATTAATGAAAGCAGCGTCTGGTGGCAGCAGGCCGCGGGGGCTGTCTGCTCGCTGCAGCGCTCAGCAGCCACACAACCTGTCAAACCTCACTATGTTTCCTTTACACACACATGCAGATGCAGCCAGTCATGCACACACGACATATGTGCTCAACCACATATTCATACAGTAGCATGTACATGTTTTTCACTCTGTTACACCCAGGATGCAGCAACAGAAACACACCTGCTCTTTTTCACATTCATATTATCAGGCACATTACCTCCATTATCCTGATGGTTTTATTGTCCCCTAAAAATATTTTCCTGATTATATTTAATTATCCCTGAATAGTTATTACACATTAAACCATAGCGGAGGCTTGCTGTAAATTGTTGTTATTTCATTAGTGCAATTTGTGGCACATTTTCACTGTGAATTAATTTTAGCTCAAACAAATAGTTGTTTATTTTTTTCCTGTGTTTATTATTTTCAGTAGAATAATGTGGTCCATTCACTGGTTTCCATTAGTTTAACAAATCTGTTCAGAGTTTCTAAAATTAAAAACTCAGCTGTTAGTATAATATAAACATAATGCTAGAAAAAATGTGGTCTGTTTTTAATGCACTCACTGTCCTAAGTTACTTAAGCTGTGCTTTTATCGCTCAAAATTAAACAGGCGGCTCATTGCACACAATTTCTGTTTGCATGCAAGTCATAAAAAATGTTGGTGGTGAAAGAAAACTGAAAATCAGGGCGATAATATGCACATCACTTCACTTAGATGCATAGACAGTATGACACGTCATTCATTCAGGAGATGCAACACCCATCCACATGCACAGAGACAAACATATCTGTATGAAGTTGCATGGCTTCACACTTTGAATGAAGTCATAAAAGTCAAGATTTACCATAAAGAAAACAATAAAATTAGCTCACACAGATTTTTTTTCACTCCAAACTACCCTTTCACTTCCTCTATGGAGAGAAAGAGAGAGAGAGAGAGAGAGAGAGAGAAAGAGAGACTGCCTCTGGTTAGGAAGCCGACGAGAGGAGGGATAGAGGAGGCAGAGGGAGGAGGAAGGGGGAACAAAGTCCCTAAAGGCTTTTAATTTAAGCCAAGGCTATTAGCACATGTTACATGTCAAGAATCTGCCTCTGCATGCCTCCATCCAGCGCCCACAACACCCACAGCATGTGAACGTGTGTGTGTGTGTGTGTGTGTGTGTGTGTGTGCATTTGTGAATGTGCTCTCGGTGCATATTCCTCAACTCTGACTGTCAATGTTTAACCACATGTTTTTTCACTTGAATGAAGTCCTTTCTAATACAAACAGCACTGACACCTGAAAATTTCAGTTTCCAATGCGGAACAAATTTTAAACGTAATTTTTTTTGTGAGAATGAGATAGTGGTGTGCTCAAGGACTGTCTTTATCATACGAAACTCAGGAAAAAATGCAGGTGCTCTTTGACAAAAGGATCGGCACATGGGAGGAAAACACAAAATAAGTAGCTCACCTGGAAGCGTGGATGCTCCATGTACAATGGCTAGGTCAAAGTGCCCACAGGTTCGACTCCAAAAGCTGCATGTCATCCTCTCTCTTTCATTCTGAATTTGATCTGTCAAATATAGGCAAAAAAATAATAATATTTCAAAAAGCTAAAGGCACTCGTGCATGGAGAAGGAACAAATGAACTTGAATTAAGTTAACGAGCCTTCATTTAAAACATGGCTACTTGCATGAAAACACTTAAAGCACTGACCAGTTTTGACCCTTGTTTTGTCTTTATGGTGAAATTCAGCCAACAACATTGAGGTAAAATACAAAACAGATGAGATGAATTAAACTGAAACAAAGTCCATGCACCTACACACACTTACAGGCTGGCCTAAAGAGGTATGCAATGTACAAAGCACAAGCAGGATTTGCTAACCATGTTGAGATAATTTGATCTGACTATCAGAGACTACTGAGTTACAGAGTATTAGCTCTGATATGTAGTGTCTCAGCTGAGACGCCAGTCCTGCTCCACGCTGCTTATTAGAAAGCAAAGTCACAAGAGCTCCGACACACACACACACACACACACACACACACACACACACACACACACAGCAGTGGAGAGAGACAGGAGACAGAGCTTAATTTATCAGAATCTTAATTGATCATTTCAAACTGCATACTTTTATTGGATGCAGCTATCTCTTAAATTAGGCCCTGAGGTCACTGAGGGGAAGAATCAAACACCGGGGTCAACTCAGCTTACACCACTTTCACCTGAACCCACAATGTGCTGTAAAAACACACTTACTGCAAAGGGTTTTGGACAAAAAAAACAATCACAGCAACTGAAAATGTCTCTAAACTTTGGCTGTAAAGATGTAAACAAATGTTGAGGCTCTGTGCGTCATCCAGTCTCTCATGCAGCTTTATGTTCAGTAAACGGATTCTATTTTCCCTCAACCACATTAATGACCATAACTAACTTATCCCCGCGCGCACGGGTCACTGACCATTGAAAGGATGAGAGGGAGACATTCAGAGCGATCTGCGGTGCCATGGCAACGGCTCTCATCCGGCACTAGCGCCCATTACGCGCCAGTTCCGCGCTCGCGCCGGAGCATATGGAATAATTGGTGTGTTATTGGTCTCCCGGGGGCACGGGCATGTGTGGCGCGAGGGGTTCCTAATTGGATTTATTTGTTTTGATGTGTTTTAGAGGCGTTAAAGAAGAGGAGAAGCTGCGACACTTTCCGTGTTTGTTAAAATTTACAGTTTATTCTGATGCTGTCTCGTCTGAGTGGACTACTTGAGTCCAGGGGCGTAGCACCAAATTTTCGGCCCTATGCATAAGTAGTCTCTGCGGGCCCCCTTCCTCTCTTGATCCATGTCTCTGGCATGCACCTTTTGTTTTGTTTCTTTTGTTTGTTTGTTTTTTACACAGTCATTTCACTTTCTTTCTCCCTCCTTTTTGTGGGTCTTTTCTGTATTTATTATTTTTGGGAAGTCTGATTTCCCTTTTGTGGGGGGAAAACATGACAGTGGCCGTTGGTGCTCCAGCAGTATAAGCAATTCTTTCCCTGTCTCTCTTTGTTTTCTTTTTCGGAATGCCAATTTTGGGGGTGGAGGGGGCATGTACGTTGGTGCTCCAGCGTCATAAGCAGTCACTCACTTGGCTCTAGCTGTGTGGGGTGGACTAAACCCTTTCACACCTTAAAGGGGTGAGAGAGGCATCAGAGAGCTTCCATTTTTTAAATTCAAATTTAAGTATTTTTAACAGTTGTATTTAGTCTGTTTTAATATAGTGATAGTACTTATTTCTTAAATTAAAAACTGCAAAAACCCCAGACTTTCATTCCATTCCCTTCCATTAGGGCCCCGAGTAATCAGTCTCACTTTTCCCCCACTACGATGCCCCTGCTAAAGACACAGCTTGACAGTAGAATAAACCTAAACATTTTGCAAATGACAGTTATTATGCTGTAATTGTAACCTTTTTTGCAAATGTAATGGTTTGGTTGTAACAGATTTGCACCCCGGGCAAAGGCTTGCCCGAGAATTTAAATCCAAAGACGGCTGTAGAGATTGGCAGCATGCCCCAATAGGCCTCATACACAAGCACTGACAGTAGTATACCACTGTGGTTTGTTTATCTTAAGATTAATGACATAACTGCTTACTTTAAATAGGCTTTTCCTGCATTGTCGCACCGCACTGTAATAAATGCAGAGCCAAAATACCTCTAATTCCGCTCAGGGACGTTTTCATTGAGTCACTGCAGCACTTACGCCACTCTGAGAGCAGCTTTTGCCCAAACGCACGGGATTGGCCCATTGGTGCACGCGCGCACGGAAGCGGACGGGCATTCACTACCATGTCTGCGTCTTCCTTCCACGAGTGCACCCGGCCCCCACGTGGCCCGTTTCTGATTTCATTTTAATAAGGTCAGTAATAATCGCGCGAGCCAGCCGAGGAGAAAACAGCTCCCGCGGGGCCCATTGAGTGAGGCGCGATGCGCGAGGGCCCCGGAGGTGCCACGAGCTGACCCGCGAGCTTCACAAACAATCTGATCACGCAGCTCTTACGGCCGCTGTCCCCTTCTGTCTCGCGGGACCCGCCTCGGCACGCTTCGCGCTCGGTCCCCATTGTCAGCTCCGGCGCTAATAAAATTGTCCCTCCCGCAGGCGAGGCTTGTTGGAAAATTAATTTTATCTAATTATACTGATGTCAACGCCGCCTTTCAGCGCGTAATTAAAATCTGACCTGCGAGCTTCTGCTTTCATTCTTTGATGGGGAAGGGAGGGGGAAAAACAGAAATTGAATTAAACAAATCAAATATTAGGTGGCTGATTGTGTTTGGAGGCTGATTATCGGTATGCCTGTTCCTTCTCTCCGCAGCGCACCGTGCAGAAAAACGCCAAGTATGTGTGTCTGGCCAGTAAGAACTGTCCTGTGGACAAGAGGAGACGCAACCGCTGCCAGTACTGCCGCTTTCAGAAGTGTCTGAGTGTCGGTATGGTGAAGGAAGGTAAGAGAAATGAAGGGACTACACACCTGATACAGCATACACATCAGGTTAAACTGAAATCTGACAAATTGATCTTACTTACAATAATCTTGGATACTTTGGATCTTGCCTTACAAAAGTACAGGAAATATGAGTACAAATCTTAATTTATGTTTACTTAATTTATGTTTACTTATGTTAATCTAAATTTAGCCGTATTTGCATTGTTAAGTTGTTGCAACGTGAAAATGACAAGTGAAATTACCTTATTCTCTGTGTGTCGCCAACTTCAGTAAACTACCCACTAAGCAATAGACATTATTTAAGCATCCTCTCCGAATTTTAGCCCTGTTAGAGACCAAGATTTGTCAGCTCCATATAGTCCAATTTAAGACCATATTTTAAAACAATCATTCAATAAAGAAAAAATACATAAAACCTGTAAATAATTAATACAAGTATGGTATACCCCTACATAAACAATATGTATGTTAATTTTTTTGTCATATACACAGATTCTGTTTTCTCTTTCATCCAGGCTAAGACTAGACATCTAAGCTAAACCTTTCACTTTTCAACCTTGAATAACCAAAATCTTAACGTATACAGACAAACAGAACTTTAATTAAACACCTTTTCAACATTAAATTGCTCAAGTTAGCCTTTCTTCACTATATCATTTCAGAGGATTTTGCCAGTGATGAAAATAGGAGATCCGCAAGTTTTGTTTTCTTAACATCGTAATTGTCTAGTATGCATCCAGCAAAATACAGATACATAGCACAGTAAACTTGGTTTACTCAAGTTGTGAAAACTTAGAGAGACTGATTTAATTAAACTTGTCATGTTTAAGTGGCCTCAACTTCACAAAATTAAGTAAGTATAAAGTGAACAATTATAAACATCTGTTAAGATTAATAGTTTTATTTACTTACATTTTTTGAGGCAATTGGTTTATTAGATTTTTAAAAAGTGAAATTAACTTGACAGATTTGACAGTGTAGTGCAAATCTGACCTCCAATCTTTGATGATGAAGTTTGCCTCTGCAATCAGGGTTTAATGGGCCGGTAATGACCTGGGCTGCAGCTGCATCACACGCATCCACGGAGCAGTGTCCTCTCTCTGATAGCGAGTAGAAATCACATTACATCAATTAGCACCTCTTAAACTGTGGATGATTTTTTAAAAGAGACACAAAGGTAAACATCCTGCTCTCACACTTTCTCACCATCTGTGTCATCATGTCTGATATAGCTGACTGTTGCTGCATTGCAGAGATGTTTTGCTGATGTGTGGCAGTGAAACACTGCCCTCATTTCCCTGAGGTTTCTCACCTGTCTCATGTACATGCAAACAAAGCCGCACACACTTCTGTATCCCGTTAACACGTGTGCAGGCAGCAGAACAGCTCCACTGCCATCTGCTGGCTGCTCGCCTCCTCTGTAGGGATTGTTGGAGAGTTCCTGTGGAAAAAAGCTTCAGTCATAACTTCACTGCTATGAAATACTGATAACAAGGGTGTCAGTTAGAGAAAATACGTTCTTTTTGCATGCTGCGTAAATACGACCTGATTTAATCTTCTTGTCGTGTGCTCTTTCTCTGCTTCACAGTGGTACGTACTGATAGCTTGAAGGGGCGCCGAGGCCGTCTGCCTTCCAAACCAAAGAGTCCCCTGCAGACAGAAGCATCTCCTCCTTCTCCACCCCTCAGCTTGCTCTCTGCTTTGCTAAGGGCTTTTTCCCACTGCACACCCCGTGACCTCAACTACAGTCAGGTACCACGCACAACACTTTTTCTCCATTTAGAGGGATAGATCAGATTTTTTGAAGTGGGGTTGTATGGGGATACTTATCCATTGTCAGTGTATTTTAGACAATAGATTTTAGTAGACACACCCCGAGTTTGAAGAAGCGGGCTGGAGTCCAACACAGAATCTAAGCGACGTACTGCCATGGTTGCGGGTCTGCAACTAAATGTATTTTAGCCTCCAAAAGAAAAAAAAATCAATATAGGTTTAAGTATATGCTATATTTAGAACATTTTCACCGCTGTACCTGCCTGTAAGATAGCCCGTTCTGACAGGAAAGACGTTAACAGCTTCAGTTCCTCATCTATGCTCTTGTCAAAGCTACCAGTCCCCATTGAGAACAATAGTCATTTTAGCTCGCTGAACACGAGCTGCTGGTCTACCATTGCTTCGACTAGTTACTCAGTTTGTGCTATTGTGTCACATTGATGAATCCGAACTAGCTTTTTTAAAAACCAAAGTCGCACAATGACACAAACTAACTGACTGATCGAGACAGCGGTAGACTAGCAGCTCCAGTGTTAAGCAATGTTAAATTGCTCAATGGAGTTTGGCTTTGAAGAGAGTGATATAACGACTTAATTTTCCCACTGGAAACCACTATCTGACATTAAGGTAAAGCAGTGAAAATATTCTAAATATAGAAAATACACTGAAACTGGTATTGATTTCTCTAGGTGGGACTTTTTATTTTGGTGGCTAAAACATGTTTTGTTGCTAACCCGTCCACGGCAGATCATGTCAGACTCCAGCCTGCTTCTCCAAACTGGGGGCACGCTTACTGATGTCTACTGTTTGGAAAATACGGACCTCATGGTATAGTACCTTGTACAAGCCCACTTAAAAAGACCTGAGCTATCCCTTTAAGTTAGAGAAATGTATGTGTTCAGTGAGAAATGTGGCTTTTTTAGGAATTTGTTCATGTCTCTCTGTCTCTCTCCACAGTTCAGCGCTGCCGAAACTCCCTCCTCCTCTTCAGACGCTGAGCACATCCAGCTCTTCTACAGGCTGCTCACCATCTCGATGGAGACCACGCGGTGCTGGGCCGACCGGTTGCCAGGATTCTCCGAGCTCCAGCGCGAAGATCAGAACCTGCTCATAGACTCTGCCTTCTTGGAGCTGTTTGTCCTGCGACTGGCTCACAGGTATGAGAACAAACACACGGTTATGCACATTTAATTCCACTTTCTAAACTCCTGCACATCCATGCATCTAAAACTTCTCCCACAAGATTTCAAAAACACGCCTACAACTTTATCAGAAACTTTACTTCCTCTGGCAGTGGAACAACAGGCAGTTGAAATCTTTACCGTTACAGTACAGTGTGTAACTGTGCTGGCAGAGCTGCATGCTGCTGTGTCGGTGTATCTCCAGAGTAGGAGGAGTGGAGCTGAGTAATCGCCATATGAACCAAATTATGAATGGAGTCTGTAGCTATGACAGCAGCTACACCCACAGAGTTCCGCTCCACTCGTCTGATATCTGACGCACAGAGAGCTCTGTGTGTGTTCTGCGGGCTAAAACTGTGCTAACATTGTGAACTGTGAATTGACAGGATCAATTCAATCTAAAAGCTAGTCAGCTGAGGAACTGAAAAGGGCTGTTATATGGAAGGAAATACATATTCAATTCAGTTGACTGATTTAAAAAAAAAAAAAAAGGGAACTGACTTAATTTGCGCTGTGCCTCTGCTGGTGTGTGTGTGTGTGTGTGAGTGTGTGTGTGTGTGTGTGTGTGTGTGTGTGTGTGTGTGCGTGTGCGTGTGCGTGTGCGTCTCGCTCGTGGATACCTGTGGTGCCATTGTGACTGCCTTCGCCCGTCTTTGCCTCAGAATTGCCCGGGGTTACTGGTGTGCTCTTGTAAGGCATGTGGCTGGTTAAATTTACGGGGTGGACGAGGGCCGGGCTACAAGCTCATCCTTTTGTCTGTGCTGTCGTCCAGGGCAGAAAACCAACACAGTCACACACAAGCACACTTACTCACACACACTCACGCACACTGATGATGTCGAACTTTCTCTCCTCCTCCCAGTGTAGGTCCAGGTGCAGGGTGGGTAGAGGATGGGTGGTGGCATCACAGTCCCAGCAGGGGGGGGATCAGGCTGGGACTCTGACTCACGCTAAACGGTGGACTCATAGGGACCTCTATCGAACAAACACACAAACACACAAACACACACACACACACACACACACACACACACACAGAGAGAGAGAGAGAAACAGAGCTCATCTTCTCAGCATCCAAACTCCCACGGCACAGAGGAAGACGCACACAAACGCGGCACTGTCTTACTTTGTCTGTCTTCCGTGAGAGCAAAGGATGCAGTCCACGCTCCCGTCTCATTGTTGACGCAGCCCTGCATTGACCCCGTGTTGAACTCAGATGCCTTGCAGACCCAAACGCAAGCGTATGTCTGTATGCTTGTGAGTGTGTGTGTGTGTTCAGTGTGCGTAGAGTAAATTTGCTCTGCTCTTCTGGGCCGGCATTGCTGCAAGCAGCCCGTTACCAAACAGTTTCTGTGGTTATTGGTTGATTACCGTGGTGACAGTGTAGTCAGGAGTGAGTGGAATGTGTGGCGGACATCCAGCTGTGTGTTTGTGTGTGTGTGTGTGTGTGTGTGTGTTTGTGTGAGTGTGTGTGATTGTGAGTGTGAGTGAGAGTGCATCTGCCTGGCTGCTTGTCTGCCAGCCTGTCTGTGCAGTTTTGCTCATGTGCTACAATCAGACATGGGTCAAATTGTATTTTGAAACTCTGGCTCAGTGTACCAGAGGGGCATTTACTTAATTGGGACATGCAATAGTAAACTGGCTTCATTTTTTATTGTATTCAAAAGTTTTTTTATACAGTTTTTTTGTTTATTTGTTTTTTGAGGCAAATTCCAACCGTTAGTTTGTAGAAGATTAAATCTATTCCACCTTGTTGCTTCTATCTGTGAGTTCATCATTTTAAATGTATAGTGTCATAGTGGAAAAACGTTTCCACTAACGCAAAAACCTTTTTTGAAATTACAAATATGCACATTGTTTAATGCTAAATTTGACTGAAATGTGTAAAAACTGTACATACTTTTAAGATATTACATAAAAAATAAACATGCAGGCATTTGTACGATCACGGCTATACCAGGTTTGAAATTTGGTAAATATAAGTGCACCAAAGAAAAGGGAAAATTGAGAACACCATAACTTTGAGACTCGACGGCAGGGATACTCAACTTACGTTCCCCATAGGTGACAGATAGAACACTAAGATAAAAAAACACATTTATAACATTAATACACAACAAAAATACCCAGTCTAATAAAAGGATGCAAAAAACCCAATGAGTTAAAGCTACCCCCCCCAAAAAAAAAACAAGTTAAACCATAAATGAGAAACGACATTTTCCTCTTAGAGTTTAGGAGGGAAATGGCAAAGGGACGAAATGTGTGAGTCTTTTGGATTAAGCAAGTGGGAGCCTGAGGAGGGTTGGCTGGGACGTCTGTCGGGGTGGTCCAGGGATCCTCTCCTGGCCTTTTTTTTAAAATAGACAAGCTCTATTTTGATGCTTTTTTATGCACTCTAGCACCTTATTTACATTCAAAGAAGAAAAAAAATATCCAAGTGTGAATCAATCTATTTTCACTGTTAATTAAAAAATGGTTGGCAGGCTACCCGGCACCCAATCGCATAAGTTGAGTACCACTGCCATAGTTTGTGTGAGTCACAGAAGCTATTTAAGGATAGATTTAAGTTCAAAATACGATGACCCTTAGCACAAAAAGTGTTATCTGAAATTCAGAAAGCAGGTTTCAGGAGTGAACAAGACATTCAGCGTCCTTACTTAGCAACAGGTGATGAGCGTCCTGCCACTCTCAATTGCATCCATCCCTGCTAAATTTCCCCCTTGACTCTTGTTTCTTCCTGCTCTCTCTCCACCTGACGGGTGATCATTTTGACCAATTGTGTTTGTGCGTATAACGGTAGAAAGGCATTTTGACTCTGTATGATTGACACAGCTTTTGATGCATGAGAGCATCTGTGTGCATGTGTTCTGCAGAGTGCATGGAGCTCCTCTTTTAAACTACAGTCAGGATAAGGATGTAAACATTATTTCGTCCTGTCCTCATAACTGCTTAACCAGTTTTTGTGCAGGGAGTAATTTGAGGTTTCTGCTCTTTTCCCCCTCTCTCTCTCTCTTTCTTCTCACTATCAGCTGTTTTCCCAGCACACACTCTCTGCCCTTGTCCCATCTTCTTGAGATCTTCCAGCTCAACACTTTTTCTTGCTCTCTAAAGAAAGCCACCCTTTTCTTTAAGGCACTAATAAAAGACTAGTCATAGCCCTCCCTCATTCGCTGCTTGTTCTTTCTCCCTGTCTGCTCGCTGCTAAAGGAGTGGGATGTTGTGTGTCGTGAGTAACTGACGGCTAAATACATCTGAGAAGCCTTTTCATTTCCTCATTAGGGCTTTGTGTTTCCAGTGCACACCACAGCCCGGGCACATAAAAGCCGTAACAGTTTACCTATCAGCAACACACAACACAACACAACAAACACACACACACACACACACACACACACACACACACACACACACACACACACACACACACACACACACACACACACACACACACACAAAGCGCGGCCCTCTGCCCTAACCCCTCGCCCTCCCCTGCCAGAAGGAAACGCAGGAATGTTTTAAAATGCTATAATTTGGAAAACACAACCTTAATCAGCTGCATGCCTGTGTTTGATGTGTGTCCCGTTTGTGTGTGAGTGTGCATACTGCCAGGTTTTCTCATTGTTTTTTATTGTAATTGTTTCCTTGCCCCAGCATCACAAGGCATAGTTACAATACATGAGGGAGAATGCAGCGTTTGGTTGGAGGAGACGTCTTACCAGAGACTTTATCTGCTGCTCCCCTCTGTGTCTCAGGTCGATGCTGTCGGAGGATAAACTCGTGTTCTGCAATGGCTTGGTGCTGCACAGGTTCCAGTGCCTTCGTGGGTTCGGAGAGTGGCTGGACTCCATCCGGGACTTCTCCACCCATCTCCAGAGCCTAAACCTGGACACCTCTGCCTTCGCCTGCCTGGCCGCCCTCGTACTGCTCACAGGTAAAAACACAAGCCAATGACATCAGACTTTCAATCCCAAAATCACCATTTACCCCTTTTCCACCAAATTAGCTCTGGTTCTTGGAGCCTTGGTGCTGTGAAATGAACCGGCCCACGCTTCCACCAGTTTTGATCAGAACCATTGTGATCGAGGATGTGTCATCAACGGAGGGCGTTGCAAAATGCAAAAACCTTTGTTCTGTTGTCACATATATTTGTTTTTATCCAAAAAAAACAAAACAAAAAAAACAAGCATGAATTAATTGTTAATGATAAGAACATGTAGAAGACCATAGCAAAAAAAGCAAAAAAGTCCCATCCTCTTTGGGGTGGAAAACAATCCATCACTCTCCATTGACTTTATTTTGAGTGAAGGTGGCTCAGTGTCTTTACCGACTGCAAGCAAACAACGGAAAAATACTTATATGTGTGTAATGGGATGCACTACCAACAATGTAAAGAACCCAGAACTAAGTTTTTATAAGCTGCCAAACAGAAAAACTGAACTTTCAAGAGGACAAAAGTGGATACAGAAGTGAGAGATCAGCAAAGAGAATGATGGGAAACTGTTAGAACCCAACACTTAGTGTACCGTGAGCAGCAACTTTTTTGCTAATTTGACCAGACAAACTATAGAGGTTATTACTTTTACTTTTCCTCTCTGGGAGACATTATGTGCTAAAATAATCCGTTGTTGCTGATATATGATGTTTTAGCTAGCTACAGGCATTTTGTTAATGTTTCAGCCCTTGTTTGTATAGTGTGGCGCCAAAAGTTTTACCCCTCAGTGGGCGTGGTTTCTGGGGTATGATGCGTTGCACTCTGTCTCTATTAAAAACAAGACTATTTTCATCCTGTAGAATATTAAACACCCATTTATGTGGTCACAGTTTGGACTTAAGGTCAAGAAAAACCTTAAAATTTTTTGGCTTTAGCTGGGAACCAACTTTTTGGGTTACTATTTTATTTCTCGTCGAAATGCTCAATGGTTCAAAATGAAGTGCAGGAACCGGCACGGAACTAGTTCCATGTTGGTGGAAAAGGAGTACATGGGGAGAAAATGAAATAAAAAAGATACGTTATATTTGACATTGACAAAAATAGCAGCCTGTTTTTTAAAGTTAACTGCCCCTCTCAATTCTACATAAACAATCACAATCATATAAGCTGCTCATGCATAAATACAAGGATACAAATCCACACACCTCCTTTCCTTTGTCCAGAGCTTTGCCTGTGGGTGATTCAATGTGACAGTGATCAGGTGGATACATCCACTAACGTCACACATACGCCCAAAGACACACATGTGCATGCTTGTTCTCACACATCTTTGCCTGAAACAAGAACCCGATACCCAGGAGCACCTGCTGCACCTGCCTCACACCTGGCCCTCTAATCAGAGTGCATGTGTGAAAAATGGAGACACAACAGAAGAGACAAGAATTTAGTGGTCAGTTAAGTACATTAGAAATGCATTAGAAATAGTCAATTATAAACGTATCCCAAGGTGACAGAGGACGCCCGTGCAATTAAGTGTTCATTTTTACACCTTCACGTCAGAGTCAGGAACTGTATATAAGTGGGTAAAACACCCCTCCCCCCTACGCTCAGCTTCACCTCACCCTGCCCCAGCCTTCTCTTCCTCCGTCTAGGCCCTCCAACCCCATCCTCACTCTCTGGGGGAGCACTTAACTCTGTGCCTGATCGACCAGCCCACTGCAGAGCACAGCTCTGGAATGGCGTCTGCGCTGTTCTCAGTGGTGCTCTGCCACCTTGGCAAAGCACACAGCGCACCGCCACGACAGAGCCGCCAGAGCCACCAGCCGATCGACCGCTTCAGAGTGGCCTGTGCAGAAAGGCAGCCATCGATCCCTCCCCGGGAGCTCGCGCACATAGAGAAAGAAGGGAGAGCAGGGGAGAGGGAGGGAAGCGAGAGAGCACGAGAGGGTCTGAAAGCAGCGATGAAAGGAGGTGCTGGAGTGACTCTGCAGCAGCAAACACAGCACAAACAAAAGAGTCACATAAACAAACAATAAATAAGCTTCAGATAATGGATACCTCAAAGTGAGACTGGTCTTAGTGACAGCCTCCCTGCAGACTGGCTTGTGTGTGTGCGCCTGCATGTGTGTGTTTGTGTGTGTGGGGCTGGACACCCTGTTCTCTGCAGAATGAGTTAGTGTCACATTAAGCCGGGTACGGGTGCCACAGGAGTTGCTATGGGCAGCAGTGTGTGTGTGTGTGTGTGCTTCTAATTTCATTTGGCTGCTCACAGAGCCGAATAATCAGCTAATTGTTGAGCACTTTTGTTTCTGTCAATGTCTTAAATTGCGGGGACAATTTGTGTGTCTGTGTGTGCAAATGTTTATATATATATATATATATATGTGGTGTGTATGTGTGTGTGTGTAGACAGTGTACAGGGGGCTTATTAGGTTAGACTGTGTATTGATCTGTAGTGAGAGAGACAAGTTAAGGCCTGTTAAGAACATTAGCCATACGGGCTAATGAGGTGGAATTCAATATAAAAGAAGATGTAGCTAATGCTCTGTCAGCTGAATGAGCTCTGATGCGTGTGTGTGTGTGTGTGTGTGTGTGTGTGTGTGTGTGTGTGTGTGTGTGTGTGTGTGTGTGTGTTTCTTTTTTCCACGAATGAAATAATTTCCCTAACGTCCCTGTCTATCTTTCCACAGAGCAAGTCCCAGGTCTGAAGGACGCAAAGCGGGTTGAGGAGCTGCAGAATAAAGTGATTTGTTGTCTCAGAGACCACCTGGGTTGCGGCCCTTCTTCCTCCTCGTCGAAGGCGGCGCCCCCGCTGAGTCGCATTCTGGGTTTAAGAGCAGAGCTCCGCTCCCAGAGGACCCAGGGCCTTCAACGAATCTTCTACCTGAAGCTGGAGGACCTGGTACCGCCCCCTCCATTGATTGACAGGTTCCTGGACACTCTGCCCTACTGATGGCCTGGGGCTGACCACAAAGAGAGAAAAGAAAAAGACCCCACGTCACGTCCTGTTCAGGCCTTTCCCCCGCAGGAGCACGCACACATCCAGAGAGAGACTCACTCAGAGCTTTTCACAAAACAGGACGACCAATCAAGAACGCCTTTCACTCAAACGGACAACTTTTCACCAGTGTAAAAGACAATTACTCAAACGCTTTACCACTTTTTATTCGATCCTCCTGTTTTTTCTCACGTGGGGGAGGATGACGAGGCTGAGATGGACGACGGAAAAATGACTTTTTACTGTCCTCTCTCCGTCTGGGTGGGAAGCAGCTCATCCAACAAAAAAAAAATAAATAAAAGTAAAAAGAGAGAGAAGGTTTATGAGTACTGTTTATCTGTGTTTCGGCCTGACTTGTCCAGGAAGAGGACTTCTTTGATTTGTGTTCAAATGTTTTCAGAGCTGAAGAAGTCCCGGTGAAACACATCACGCTGTAGTTTCTCCTGTTGAGAGGAGGAAGGGGGGTGTTTTTATACTGAAATGTACTGAAATGTCAGAGGTCAGCATAGACATGCAGAAACATCACAAAGCAGGACACAGGTATTTCATAAACACGTGGAAGAGGCTGTTGAGTTGAGCTCTTGATTCCAAGTGCAATTTCTTAAGTGCTATCTCACCAGAAAAGGAGGAGGCGGAGAAGGAACGGTTTAATTTCAAACTCTAAATTATTTTAATACAAAGACTTGTCCTGTACTGTCAGTAGCTAAAAGAAAGAGAGACAGTCTCCATCTGGCTTTAGACAGCAGAGGAGATACTGTGCACTAACGATTGATGACTGAGTCACCCAGACTTGAACTTGCTCTAGTATGTTTTTGTTTTTTTTTATTAACTCACTTTGAAATCATAGTAGGAGTTAGGAGGAATGAACATGGACAGAAATTGGCTTTTGAAGCACTTACACCCTGAGAAGGGCTAGAAGCACAGACACACACCCTGCCTGCTCCCCCGGGTGGACTCGGAGGAGAGGAGGGTGCTCGACAGATAGCTATACGTCCAGGGGGTGAAACATTCCGCAGTCATGCTCTTTTTCTATTTGTTTCTATTGTGGAGGCCGTGTGAGAGCGTGGAGGACATGGTTGCATACTGTCTTTGTGTGTTACGCTTAGAGAAGCCAGGATCATATGCATGGTGTGTTATAAACCGTCAAGAGCTGCCATAGCCTGTCAAAACAGCTCGACCTGTGTTTGTGTCTCAGACTGCGGCTCTTCGGGGATCTCCCCCGGGCCTCCACCACCCACTCACACTCACGGCAGCAGTTTGAAATATGAAAAAAAAATCAAATGATATAGATATAAATATAAATATATATAAATATATATATATATATATATATATATATATATACAAAACTAATATTTTTGAAGTGTTTTTAGCTTTTTCAAATATTGTGGTACGAGTTGTGCATTGTTTTTTGAAGAAGAGAAACAAAAAAGAAAAAAAGTTACTGTTTTTTCAATGTCCCTCTTTGGTTTGAGTTTCCTGTTCGATAAATTTTTTCTTTCTCTTTGGTTCACTGGATTTTCTGTTCAGCACTTTGAAATCATAAACTAGTTCTGATTATTCTGCCCGACTGCGTCCTGTGTTTTGATTTTTTTTTTTTATCTACAGGAAATGCACAAAAACCCAAATCACTAGTGTTTCAAGACTTTCTAAAAGTAAACAAAAGACCCATTTGAGATGATTTTATTTAGAATACGTGTGTGTGTGTACGTGTGCGCTTTTGTGTGTGCGTGTATTTGGTCAGACACAAAAGCCTCTTGACAGGTAAAAGGCCTCGCCTCTCTCCCGAGGGACCCTTGGGCTCTCACAGAGAGTAGAGGGGGATTAGGAGAGTGAGAAGGGGGGAGGAAGAGGGAAGAGAGGACAGCTTCATGTTAGCATGAGGTCCAGATCAGCCTCCAGCCTCGTTAAACATCATCGATCGCCATGGTGACATTTCACAGCACATGCCGTCTATACTGTCACTGCCATCACTCACTCGTCCACCTGCACAACAGCATGAACACACACACACACACACACACACACACACACACACTCACTCAGACAGTCAGGTGTTTGATAGTAACTGTAGTAGTGAAATTGCGAACAGCTCTTTCTGTGTGTGTGTGTGTGTGTGTGTGTGTGTGTGTGTGTGTGTGCGTGCGTGTGTGTGCGCATGTTTGTCTGTGTTTCTGTGTGTGGGAGAGGGAGAAAAAAAAGTGCACCAGAGTAAAGTTCAGAGTGAGTGTGGAGTGCACAATGTTGAACACACGACGACAAATAAATCTATGATGTGACATTACACAAAATTCAAACTCAATCAAAGAATTAAAAGCTGTCTACAGTGCCAGACCTAGCACATTCAGCACCCTGGGCAAGCTTCCCTGGCACGCCCCTCACCCTTTTTGTTTTTAAAAGATTTTTCTTATTTTTAATTTTAATGGGTGACTGCCTCTTAACTTAACGCCAAAAATTGTAGTTCCTCTGATGGCCACTTGAGGCTGGCTCCAAAACAGATTAAATCCTCATAGAGAGCCATGGTAAAGTGCCCAACTTTACAGCAGAAATAAACATTTTTGGTCTCTATTGCTAATTTCAATTTTCATGACAACTATTGGTGATTTTTAAATAACCTACCTGTTTAAAATGATGGGCTGTCTGACGATTGTGTCTTCAGCTTCTCAGTCAGATTGCCCCTCGTTCTGCCATCCTCTTGTCCCCATGTATGGTCACTTCTGGCTCAATAAACAAACAAACAAAAAAAAAAAACAAGCTGGTCACAGCTGAAATGCCAAACTTGGGACTTCAAAATGCATTTCTCTTGTAGATAGTAGTAAAAGAAACGGCTGTAAAACTGTTGACAGACACCTCAAACCTAAAACAAATTCAATTATGACTCTCTGTAATGAATTTTTGATCCATGGAGGTCTTGTTATTGTAAAACTTTTCTTGAGCTGAGAAAAACATTTTAAAAATATGGGACATCATCACAATGTAAATTCTTTAAGCTGAGTGGGAACTCAGGGGGGTGGGGGGGTCAGCAGGACAAACACTACTGTGCATATTCATAGGGGTGCATACTGCAGAAATAAACCCAGAGGCACTTTTTTGGTTTATCCGCCAGACGAGAAACTCAGTTGGAATGATTTGATGCCATCTTGGCATCTTGTATCTTGGGTTCATAAACCAATGGGTGACATCACGGTAAATCTGTCCATTGTTTTTACAACCTATGACTAAAACACAAATTTTAGGAATTAGGGACACAAAACACTTTTAGTGGGAAAGGACGTCTCTGTGTTTGATCAGCATACAGAAAAAAGGACCAACCCCACCGTTTTTGCACTGGCGTGAGTTTGTACTATATGAGTGCAAATTAACCCTACTTCTATGACAGTGACATCTCTGAGTGACAAGTGGAATAACCTGACCAGGACGCCGAGAGCTCTGCTCGAAGCTTGAAACGCACACAATCAAATTTGCCTGCGCGCTTGCGCACACACACACACACACACACACAAACAAACACACAAACACACACAAACACACACACACACAAACACACACACATAGTGAGCTGTCAGTCTCCGGGCCGATCGATCAGTGCTGACAGATAGCAGATATCCCCGGAGTCTTAATTAGAGGTCCCATTAGAACACACACACATACACAAATACATATGCGCACACACACATTTAAATCCTAATCCATTCAGAAATGTAAAACGATTCCTTTAAGACTGATGATATCAAAATGTGTACATGTGAATGGGAGACCTGCATGTTTGCAGCGTTTTTTACACAGAAATGTTGACATGTCACAGTAAAAGCACAATTGTGAATGATAAAATGAATGATGGCTGAATTCCATTTAGCTGCTTCAGTATCAGAGTCAAGGGGCCACATGAATAAAACTCTGTATAGATTCATGACTTAAACTGTGTGTACGTACACAGACGGAAATTTGCATACGTATTCTTTTTGTCAGATTTATAAAGGCGTGCGTCCGTCTGATTCTGTTTTATAAATCTCCATTACTGCAGTGCTGAGCGCACGGACACAAGCCTCATTTCCATACCCACAGTTCACCATAAATGGATGTAGAAACACCCTTAAATACGGTAAAGAAAGACAAATTTCAGCATCTGTATCACATCAGTGAGATACTCAAACAGTGCCGGAGCAGCCGTCATTACGCACGGCTTTGGATATTTGTGGCATCTGTATTACTAATTAATTACTTCAGTAAAATCTCAATCATACTGATCATTAAAAGTCAGTCTTATGTTGAAACTGACTTTACAAAATGCTTCACAGAATTAAATGAAACTATCACAATCACAATCAGGAAGATGAATGTAAATAAAAATAATGCTGAAATGTATCACTCATAAATAATTTCAAATGAACTCTATAAATGTGCCTTTAATTGACATTTTACAGACTGCTGTGTAAACTGCAATCAGTCAAATTGGCAAACATCCTAAAACCAATGTTCGCCTTTTATCAATTTATATCTTATCTCGTACTTATCATGAGTGCGCCTGCTCTGAGTAATGTGTGATGTGCGCATATTCTCTGCTTATAACTATACTGTTTTGGAAAAGGCGCACGTTTGGTTTTTGTGCGTACACGTCATTTATGCATCTGGCCCCTGGTATTGAGCTGGCTCACTGTTGTTCGGTCACGGCTTATGTTATTAGTAACACCTGTGCTTTTCCTACTATGACAAGTCAAGATGTCTGTTGTAGAAAAATAGGCCTTTATCCTCCGAGCCGTCAGGATGTGCTGATCACGCCGCCTTTAAAAAAGATGCAGGAGGTAAGAAGTGAACGGAGCTCCCCGCCGGCTTCCTCTCCTGCTGACAAACTTCCTGGATTAGATTAAAACGAAAGGCACCTGAGTCCTCCTGAGCCTAACACACACACACACACACACACACACACGCACACACACACACAAACAGAGGCAGACAGATGAAAACAAACATTTTTGATGATTTGCTATTTAGACTTTCACTGTCAGCTTTGTTCCTCCCCCTCTGTCTGTAACTCTGGGAGTCCCCTGGAAGTGGACAGACAGACACACATACACACAACATGCGTACATCACCAGGGGAAATCCCCTGTCGCTGGGGACTGTGTGTTTTACTGTGGCCCCTTGCAAGGAGCATCCGCTGAGGGAAGAGTGTGTGGGGAGTTGGCCTAAATGTCAAAGGTAAAAGGTGTCGAAGAAGAGGAGTGGAAACATGCAATAGACCCACTCACACAGGCTGATCTCAGAGTAGAGGAGGGGGAACCCCGATTCTCTCTCTTTGTCTCTCTCCTAAACACAACATAGACAAAAACATCACACTCTTTATTTCTTTCCACAGGACTGATGCTGTTTACACATACAGCCAACTGTGAAAAGCTAAATGGAATTCACAAAAAATAAAAACTTAGCAAACATATCAAATCAAATCTCATCAATAGTCTCTTTATTATAAGCCTAACCAGATAATTTAAACTTGTGATAATCACACGTGTTATTTAGTGATGCTGGAACTGGGGCTGTGATCTTAGTATGAATTATTAATATATCGCCACAGCTTAAATATCACCATGCTCATATTGTTTTTGATAGTCTAGCTGTTATGAGTAATTGTGACGCATTTTGAAAGGTCACACATTTTCATGTTACCACACATATTGACCCAACAGTCATTCAAATAACTTCCTCTTATACCAAACATCAAACATCATGACCCCATACACAGCAGGGATGTAGCCAAGATGTGGGAAATTTTGAGGCTGTGAAGTCCGAGGGGCCCACAGCAAAACCCCACTCACCTAAACAATGTTTGACTAACCACAAAAACATTTTTAAAATAAAAAAAATCCCCAAATTGCTGTTAATCATTTAACAATTACATTTTATGTAACTTTTATCTCCCTTCATAATGATTAATTCAATCAGGGGCGTAGCACCAAATTATGGTCCTTCTGCATAAGCAGTCCCTGTGGGCACCTGATCTTCCTCTCTTGATACACGCATCTCTCAAGCACCTTTTTTTCCACATTTTTATTTTTATTTTTTCCCTTTCCTCTCTGCCATTCCTTTCTGTTTTTGGAAGAGCTTAAAAAATATCTGAAGTGCCTCCCCTGTTTTCCACCACCCCCTCTCATAAATAACGAACAGTCCCTTATTGTAGTTTATCTATTTAACTTATTTTTATTTCATATGAGTGTGGAAGACATATGTAATACTGTATATGTATAATATGGAATGTAATGCCATGTTATTAAACCCTAAATTACCACAGCCTTGACCCATATATTTAGATCAAATATTTAATTGATTGGAATAAAACTGATAACTGTAACAGCAGTAAGCCTAGTTGTATACATATATCAGTTTCACGTGTGTTTAACGTTTCTGGACTCTTATTTTTATTTTGTATGCTGCATTTTCCTAGTCTAAAAAACACACAATAATAGAGTCATTAACAGAAATATTGTCTCAGAAATGTCACTTGTCGTTAACAATACGGTCACGGGTCACGGTGATGAGGAACACAATGTGCTGCGGGTGCTGGTTGAGGTCGGAAACTATTCTTGGACGCACTGGGAAGAGAGTTGTTTACAAACAGCAAAGTGTCAGAACAAAAAGCGAAAGCGTTGCTTAAAACTATCAAATGTAGAGAATCGGTAATTTCCCAAACAGTATAGCGGCTCATAACAGTTTCTAGTGTATGTAAATTAAATCCTGGATTGATATTTTCAGTGGTAAGTGTTTCCGTATGTCCTTTAAGTTTCATTTATGAGTGTGACGGTCGGCAGTAGACTGGTGTTTCAAGAATTTCTAGATAAATCAGCTGATGTCTAACAGAAACTACAAGCTTCAGTACTTCAGCTAACAGCTAATGTCATGCTGGTACTATGTTCATTTAGCTCCTTAGCTAACTAGCCAGCTGTTATCAAACCGTACGTGTGTATGAATCATCTGTTGCAAGTTGATTCGTAGTTTTAAAATAAACTGTTTCCTTACTTTGACATCAACACATCTATAATGGGTTTTACAAAAAATACTTTAAACGGCTCGTCTGAACAGTGCAGTAGATATTATCTGCACAATTATGAAAATATTATCAACATTGCAATAGCTTGAGTGCGATATTCAACCTGAAGGAGCTACTATGTTTCTGATAAACGTTAATTATTTCACAACATACCTTTCTAAAAATAAAAAAGCATTGTGGTGCTAAAGACAAGCCCCTGCCTACAAATCATATTCCAGATGTAAGGGAACATGTTTGTTTGGTACAGACCCCAGCAAAAATGACTAATGTCTTTTTTTTTGGTGAAAATGAAATGCAAAAATGACCATTCCCACTAAAACCACAACTCACATTGCAATCCTAAATCGAGCAGCCCTATTTAAGAAATTCAATAGATTATCCAGATTGTGGATTACTTTGCTGTCAGCTAATTGATCGAGTAGTCGTTTCTGCAGAGATGCTATACTGTTAGTGTATCATGCAAGTGTAGTAATACTAAAGTTACTCTTTTCACTCAGGGGAAGCTGGCAAGAAGAAAAAAAAATGTATTAGTCCTATGGACGCGCCAGTTTTAGATGTGTGGGCAGACCCGCATGTGTCACTGAGTTTATTCATTTGATTTATGTATTTATTAAAATCATACTCTGCTGGTATTTACAGTGTGTGTGGGGGCAGCACGATAAAGCTGAGCAGGTGCAGTGTCTAAGTTACAAAGAGGTGTTGGCTGTGGGCAGTCAGCAGGACACATGGCAGAGGAAGGCAACAAGCTGACACTGAGGCGCCTGGAGGCACCAATCCACAAGTTCATTAAAGTGGCTCTACCCACGGACCTGGAGAGGCTGCAGAAACACCACAATAACATACTGAAGGTGACGGCTGAAATCTGGCTGGACACATGATCGCACTCTCACATCCACACTCTTTACTTCCGGTCCACAGATGGATAACATAGTTTTTCCTTCTTTTTCGCAGTTCCAACAAAGTCAGCAATGGGAGCGGCTTCATCTGGAGCATATCAATGCCAGCAGAACGGTTCAGGTAGAACATAATACTCTGAAAACTTCAGAAAAACATAGGTGTTTGTGTATGTGAAAGAGAAAACTGATAAATGGCCTGACTGTGATTGATATTCTCTTGTAAATTTGTGAAACAGAAGATGTGAGCCAGCACATGATATTCTCAACCAGCAAGCAATATCACAAATTCCAGTTTCTTCAAAACACCACAATTCACATCTGTAACTATAAGCGTTTATGTCAACACAGAGGCAATTTCTCTATTATTCAAGACAAAGTCTGGCAGACGTGTGAATGTGAGCATCGTGCAGATGATTATGAGAGTCACTGCGTCTCAGAATTGCATAACAAACATGACTGCAACTGCATAGTGTATTTTTTGTTTCAAATTTTCTTGACACTGAGCTCAGTTCTGGAGGAATATGAAGGTTACCAATTTGTGGTGACGGGGTATCTCCATTTTAAAAATCTACAGTGAAAATCAGTGGCAGGACAGTGAAAGGTGCCTTCATCCAGTTAAAGAGTAACTATTGTATTGTTCAACCTGGACCCCTGAAATTATGCTGGCTCTATACGCACTAAAATCACAGCTTATTTAAATGGAGTCTGGTGGGTTTGTCAGTAGTGGTTTTGAGGCTGTTTCTGGTTAAACTAAAAGATTCGTACTCTTTAACAAAAAGATCTGCCTTTGTAGGGATCCTTTCTATAAATTGTCAGATATGTATAATAACAATCTGAGCCTGTCAGTGGCAAAAAACAGGACTTTTAGTGGACGTAAAGTGACAGTGCTTATTTACCGAACGGATAAAATTACAAGCAGTTTTGCTCAATACTGGACCAATTTCAAAAAATGTTGTTGACAGTCCCCGAGACACAAAAACATCGGAAAATAACATCCAGGTTGGACAGTTAACGAAGTTACCCTTTAAGGATATGAATGAAGGAGAGAACTGTTGGTAAACCAAGAGATAACTCTGCCATATCCCAATGAGCAAAGTGAATATGTTTTAGTGTTTGATCGACACACAAAAACAGCAACTTGATATTCTCAACTCGAGGTCCAACATACTTGCTGCACCCCTATATATGACAAGTTTTTACATGAACAAAACCTAAGGTTACGCGATAACCAAACCACCTCCATGACAACTAACATCTCCAGCAAAGAGATGTGGACCAAGCAACAGAATAACTTAGTCAAATCTGTTTATATAGAATAAGCTTGCGCAGAAAAACTAATCTTTGTATAAATGTATACGAACACTGAATCCGTTTTTTACGACTAAATAAACTTTGTGTATGAATTCACTCTTAAAAAATCAGGGCAAGAAAAGAGCTGCAACCAAACCTCAAACCGACCATATCTTGGTGTGTGTAAGTACTTGCAGTCTTGTTCACATGGTGGGTGTGAAATGTCTCAGAGGATGTTGTTGCCTGGAAGCCACCATGTCTCTGAAGGTGAAATAACTCCAAACAGGCACAAACCCATCCTCTCACCATTACCCTGCAAACTCCAGGGATGCACACAGAGTGCTTTCCTGTGTCTTCATGGTGTTAATCCAGAGTAGTGTTACTGTGCTTTAGATGTGTGTGCTTATAGTCCACAGCATAGAAGATAGATAGATGTTGGTAGGCCGGTAGATAGATAGTAGGTGAGCTAATCTATCTGTCTGAGTATGTTTTTTCAGTCTGCCTGTTTATTTTGAGTGCATCTGTTTTTGTCCCTCCTCCATCTACCTGATGATTGACATTTACTCCCACTAGCCAAGCGCCTGACTAACCTCAAGAATCAGTACCCCCACCTTTACTACAGCAGCCACAGCAAACACTGCGCGACAGGGGAGCCGAGTCAATACTGTTTTATCATGAATATCTGCTATTGAGTCAGTGTTTGGTCGCTCTGTGTGTGTTTGAGCTCTGTACACTCACGGTTAATTTGTAGGCTGACAGGTTCCCGACCTGACTAACTCTGTGTTAATCAGTGTGTTTTTTTCTGTTTCATGCACACCAGGACAAGTGTATGTATATATATTCATGTTGTGTAATTAGCAGAATGTGTTATCGGCAGCACGTTGACCCCCTGAGCCCGGGTCAGCCTGCGGCCTGCGGGGCTGATGGCTGGGATGTAATCCTCCTGTCACCCTCAGGGCACAGCGGGATGAGGGGGCTCGTGGTCCCCAGCCTCATATCTGCAGCTTATTAAACCCCACACCCCGACGCACGTGCACACACATTTCCCATCACCAGAGCAGTTTATTGGGATGCTGAAACTGTCAGTATGAGCACTCCTCTCAAACGGAACTATTATTTTTTTCCAATGATTTAAAATAAGTTGTGTAGATTTGTAGTTTGGGATAATTTGGATTTTGTTTCCATCTGTGCCAACGGCTTACTTGAGTTTCAAGAGAACTTGTAAATTAAATTATTATTATTATTATCATTATTATTATTAATGGCTGGGTTGTCACAATACTATAATTTCTAACTTGATACTTACACCCAGAAAAATACTAAAAAAAAATGTTTTTAAATATTTGAATTTTAAAAAATGAAGTAAAAAAATATAAAAAATATTTTTACTTTACTTTTACTGAAGAAAAGAACAATACACACAAAAACATCAATTACAGCAATATTTTTAAGTTGCCCTAGGTAGTGCAAAAACAAAAGAAAACAGCAAGCTAACTGTAAGATATAAGTGAAAACAATATTTTTAGGTTGTCCGAGGTACTGCAAAAAAAGAACTACAATAATGTGCATATGCCTGTTTAATTTCCTTGCATCTGGTGACTTTGTACCATATTTTCGTTGCTGATCAAACAGAGTCGGCAGCTGTTAGCCGCTTGCTTCACGATAACATAACAGACGGCTAAAGTGGCATTCGGCTAATGGCTAATAATAAACTATCTTAACTTTTAAGATAAATGTCTACTACTTCAATGATGTTGAAACCGGAGCTTTACTAACCTCTAAAATTCCTCATACTTTGCGTCATATGGCGACACAGCCGAGCTGACCATGTCATGGATGACAGTTAATGGATTCAGCTGCAAGTGAGGGGAGGGCCTGCAAGACTGCCTGTCTGCAGACGTGCTATGTGTGCATTGTTGTGTCAATGAGGACAGGTTTGTTTGTCCTTCTGTCTGTCCATGTGTCCCCTTAAGTCAAGCATCCTCGTACCCTGCATTTCATTCACTTTGTCTCTTTCATTCTGACATTTTTTTCAGACATTATCTTCAATCTGACTGAGAAATCTGTTTCTTTTCTGTATCCCTGCAGCAACTGAGAGCGAACATCAGAGAGATGGAGAAGCTGTGCACACGGGTACGCGCCGAAGACGCCGCCGCTCTGGAAGCGCTCATCAAGCCAGTCAAAGACAGGGCGTCAGCCGCCGCACAAGACTTCCTGCTTTTGCACTCTAACCCCGTGCCTCAACCTGCTCCGACAACACCACCTGCTGCTCAGCCGTCCAGCTGCGTTTCCAGTAGTCACCGCGCTGATGACGATATGTGCGAGGAGCCAGTGTCTGGCAGGCAAATTCTGCTCCAGCTTCCAGAAATCCCTGCTGATCAGAGTGCGGCTGAGTCCTGGGACAACTTGGAGGAGGTATGAGGGCGGGACACTAACATACAGTGTGAATATCAAACTCTATTTTAGACTTATCTTAAATTCAAAGAAATTTTTTATTGTCTTGTTGTTTTGCCGTTCTTTTGATGTGCCAGTTTAGGTGTACAACATATTCTCCATATGCATTTAAAAAAAAAAGGACCAGAACTTGTGCTGTCCAAATCTTAGCTCTCATGACAGAGCATCGTGTAAGCTGTATATTTGTCTGTCTTTGTCCATGTCACTCTAAACAAAGGAGGTCAATGTATTATTTTAGCCTAGCAATTATAGCATCAAATACTAAAAATATCAACTCTAATATATGGCAATAGTTACAGATTCATTCCTGTTTTTGTTTTGTTGTTGTTGTTGATAGTTGTCACTATCAATTCAGAGCACACGGTTCTCAGCATAGAGGTGGCTGAGCCGGCGGCCAGCAGCAAACGGTGCTAAATCCATAAACAGCTTTAAACAACAGCAACTGTGCCGACAGAGCTAACAGTGTTAACCAGGGGAACTGGAGGATGGGCAATTCTGCTACCACAATGTTCTGATATCAGCAATAACTACCATATCAGCACAATGAAAAGCGGCGGCAGCAATGTGCTAGGCAATAGGATACATACACATGCACTAATATACATGCGTGGAAATCAGCAATTATTAATTTCATTATTTAAACTTGTACCTTTCCTACTGTGACATGTCAAAATGGTTTCTGTGAAAAAGGCCAATGTTGAATTACAATCAAATCACCAATCTCAAAGAACAAGAAAGAAGTCTCCTTGCGCTGTACTAAACATTGCTTTGCTTACATGCATTAATCATTGCTTTAGCAAGATCATCTAATGCATTTGACCCTTTCACATTCACATCATTTAGTTAATGTGATTGTCAGTCTAACAGATTGAACGAACTGTAGCTGCAGATTTGTGTGAAAAGTATCACAATTAAATAATTATTTTCTTTCTCAGGGTCTGAAGGAACTGAGCGGTTTGGTGATGGAGTTCTCTTTGCTCGTCCATGTGAGTACTATTCTACTGTGAACTTCCTGGCTGCTACATTCACATCTCGCCGTCTACATGTGTGCACAGCTACTCCTGTGAATGTAAACAACGTGACAGTGGCAGTTTGCCTATAGCGTTTCCAGAGGCCCTTCAACAAGGCAGGGGGAGAGATCGAGGAGTAGACGAGGGCCAGAGGGAGGATTTGGGAGAGGACGGTGGGCTGTCCACAGGGGTTGTGGCGGGGAACAATGGATACATCGGAGCAGGTGGAGAACAGACGGCTCAGATTATCACTCTGTCCTCGGGGATGGAGAGAGAGAAGCAGGGAGGCTGAGTGAAGAAGTCATTAATAGTGAAAAAGAAAGAGAGAGAGTGAGGATGTAGTCAGGGTAAAAAACACAGACAGAGGCATGAGGTGGGGGCCAGAAAGAGCATAGACATGTTGTTGTGGTGTCTCAAGGGTGAAGTACGCCGTTCGGGGAGTAATATTCCAGCGCTCAGCCACAGTGGAAATACTGAGTGTGAGTGTGTGGTTGTTTCTGTGTCTGTACATGCGTCATGTTAGTGGCTGTTCCGGTGTCTGTGTTTTTATCTGTATGTTTTTGTCTTTGTGTGTCTTAAAGAGCCGCCGATCAATGTATTAAACTGTATTAAACCAAAAAATACAGGATCTAAATGATTGAATGATTTATCAAGTATTTTTTATTATTTATTTACTCTAAAAAATGTTGACAAGTAACCAGAGTCGAATGTGTCTAATGTCATACACCTCCTTATTCAGTTATATTAGAGTCTTGTAAACAGGTAAAGTTTTCATTATTTGATTAAATTTTGGGCTGGGCAGTACATCGATATTATACTATACTGATATGAGACTAGATATTGTCTTAGATTTTGGATGTTGTAATAGTGCTGTAATTTTATGAACTTATTATTTGCCTTTACCCACTTAGTCATTATATCGACATTATTGATCAGTAATTATAAAAAATCTCATTTTGCAAATATTTTTTGAAAGCACCAACTGTCAACTCCACAATATCTTTGCTATATCGATAGTTACTGGGCAAAAAAAATGTGTTATTTAATTCTCTCCATATCACACAGGCCTAATTTCATTTCATTTGAGATCACCAAAGCTTCAAAACAGAGAATATTATATCATAATATAAAACAAACACAATGAATCAAAATATTATCTCACTAATTTTTACCTTTAAGATGACTCAAATGATGCACTGTTAACCAAAACTGGAATAGATACTTTTTTTGCACATGCACAAATCAATAGATCAAAAGATTATTTAAGCACTAGCTTTAACCATAGATAACTATTAAACTTAAATCCATTCTCATTACCATGTCCTATTAATGAAGCTCTCAATCAGATCACACAGTTTTCCTCAGCAGATGGAGTTGCCTAGTTCTCATTGAACTGTAGGTGTTAAAATTTATCTTCTCTCGAGCCAACTACTGAATGGACCTTGGAATGAGACTGTTAATCCAATTAGGGTTGTCAAAGTCATGAATACGCTTTCATTTTAGCAAACATGTTTTCTTAAATCCCACCACAAGTCGTAAACATACACAAATGTGTAATCACATGATGGGAAATTATTCAGACTTATCGTTCAGAGATGAACATTTATTTGATTAGTTAAAAAAATATATCAGCACCTGTTATAATGGAATATTTTTTGTTGTTGTCATTTTTCTTTTTGTTTGATAATTATTATTCTTATGACTATGTTTTGGCATTATATGCAGTTGTTAGATTATAATGGGAAACAAGGTAGAAAGAGATGTGACAAAGGTCTCAAACCAGAGACATTTTTCACACTTTATCCACGAGAGCTCCCCACTTCACGCTTTTCATTTCTAGTATCCAGTGTCAGGATTTTCTAGTTTTTTTGTTTCATCTGGCAACAACTGCATGCATTTATAGTTCCACATTGGGCTAAAACTGATGATTATTTAAATTATCAATACATTAAGCAATTATTTAGTCTATAAAATGTTTTTAAAAAAGTGATAAATGCAATGACAAGTTCCCACAATCCAAAATGATGTGTTCAAATGGCTTCTTTTGTCCAACCAACAGTCCAATACCCAAATTACCTCTTTGTTTATTACCATAAATAACAAAGAAAAGCAGCAAATTCTCACATTTAAAAAGCCGAACACAGCTAGTTTTTGCCTAAAAATGACTGAAATTATTAATGGACTATCAAAATAGTTGTAATTTTCTCTTAATCAACTAATTGGTTAATCAGCTAATCCCTGCAGCTCTAGTTCTCAATATGCAGAGCCACTTTTTATGCCTCCACACCAACGATAGGGAAGCCGTTAAAACTGACAGGGCTGAAACTGTAAATCAACTTTTAGCTCAGAGCGAGGAGGTGAAAGAGGGGAAGTGGTGTTGAGGAAGAAGAGGAGGAGAAGAAGAAAAAGTGGTTCTGGTTTGTTGTTTGCTCACTGTGTCCATCCAGGCCTCACATGGAGAGAGACAGCTGCCACTCTGAATATTTCATGAGATCTACACAATGCCACACACACACACACACACACACACACACACACACACACACACACACACACACACACTATAACCCCACCCCCAGTGAAATCTCCTTTGAATAAACCTACAACCTCCACACACTCTTATTACACACCCCTCACTTGTGCTGTGGAGCAGAATTTGAACAGATAAAAAATAACTTAACACACGACAGGTGGTTGCCCTTACACACGTGTGTTTCTGTAGGCTCGCTTGACTATGTGTGTTAATATGTGTTTGTGTGTGTCCAACCCCTGTGCATCAGTCCCAGCAGGAGAAGATTGACAGCATAGAGGACAACGTCAACACAGCCGCTGCCAACGTGGAGGAGGGGACCAAGAGCCTAGGGAAGGTGTGTATGTGTTAGTGTGTGTGTGTGTCCTGATGATCTGATGTGTGTGTAGTGTTTGGGAGATGGGGAGATCGATGGCACTTTGCCTCCCAGCCATTCCACAGCGTTTGTCCCTATTGATCCGTGCGAATACGGAGGAAAGCTGCAATTAAGGAAATAGAGAGAGGAGAGGGATAGAGAGGAGTGGAGGGGAGGAGGAGTGATAGAGAGGTAGGATGAGAGGGGTGACAAGAGAGGGTCTGTGTGTGTGTGTGTGTGTGTGTGTGTGTGTGTGTGTGTGTGTGTGTGTAGCATTAAGGAGAGGTTTGAATGACTGTTTAATAGTTTTTCAGGAGCAGCATTCGAGCTTCCATTATCAATTCAATACACTCTTACACACTGAGTGTAACTCAGAGGGACAACTCAGTGCCCTTCACACGTATTACGCACTTGAAATGTTGAACTTTTCGTCTGTAATACTCAGAATGAATCACCTGTTTTTGTTAATCTACGTGTCGTAGACACACACAAACACACACACACACACACACACACACACACACACACACAAATACACACACACACACTCAAATACACACTGGTGCAAATTGTTTTCTACTAAAAACTGACATTTTCTAACTTTCAGTATTTTGTTTGACCATTAAAGGTCTGGTGTGTAGGATGTATATTGGTAGAAATTGAATATTAAATAATTGTTTTCTTTAGTGTATAATCACCTGAAAATAAGAAGCATCATGTTTTTGCTACCTTAGAAGGAGCTGTTTGTATCTACAGAGGGAGCGTGTCCTTGTCTAAGTAGATCGTATCACTGCACTGCCATGTTTATATAGTAGTCGAGAACGAACAAACCAAAAACTGGCTCCAGAGAGGGCCATTTGTGACTGTAGTTAGCAGCCCCTCCGCAATGAGCAAAACCACATCGGAAGAACTGATTTTTAAATTGCTTCATTTAGAGTTTTTACTTGGTTTAATCAATGCGTCCATTTGTTTTGAGGGCAAGAGACCTCTGCGGACAATTCGGCTCCTAAAAAACCTCTTGAACAATTACCTTTGATGGAATCATAACCAGGAGTCAACACTTGGCACATGGAAGAAGTTTCCACTGGTTGCAATCTGCAATCCTCACTGCTAGATGCCACTAAATCCTGCTAGGGTTGGAAATTCACTTTTTTTGCCCACCTGCCAACTTTGGCTGGTGGACTCCAAAATCTAGCAGCCACTCAATAGATAACCATTGTTTTTTTGGCTGGTGTGTGAAGCAAATTTAGCAGCCACTTACATATTTTACCAGCATTTGGCTGGTGGCTGTTGCTAATTTCCAACCCTTAATCCTACACACTGCTCTGTAAAGGAAAGAAATGCTCATCTTTCAGATGAAGCTGCGTATTTTGATCTGTGTTTCGCTCACACTTTTAAGGAATGTAATGGAGGAGCGAAGTAATTACACTGTTATTAAAGACCCTCTGAGACACTGATGACACAGAGTTATGATTCCTGTGTGCCGAGAAAAACCTGCAAGTTCTAATGCTGGACAGTAAATAACCCAAAATGAAAAACAGCAATTTCATAGCTTTTTATGCAGCCCCCTGCCAAGGCTGTCTATTCATCTAAATTACAAAATATGTAATGGTATTCAGCCATGCTGATTTGTCCTGGTTACTGAGATTCCTGCAACCACTCAAATGAACAGCAACATCCCTGTCTAGACATCTTGTTTGCATTATACTGAATAATGTGGAAAAAATAAACTTTATTTATATGGATTATTGTTTTTGTCATAAAGTAGTTCAAAACTGTTCACAGCACAGTCTGTGGATTATCCAGAGTAATACACCGACACTGGAAACAGGGTTTCCAGCAGTATGGAAAAGTATGAAATGTCATTTAAGTGATATCCAGGTGTGAATAAAAGAAGAGTATGAAAAAAATAGGGTTTCCAGACTACTGCCCCTATTCTATTTAGAATTTCTAAAAAATACATTGATCATACAAGCAGAGTTTTTTTCACGGTGTTTGGAGCAGGCAGCCAGTACAGCCAAACTGTGAGCGTGCCGGCCAGAGCGAGCATCAACAACAAGGCAAGAGATATGGCGCGCAACTGAACACACGCTCCCATGCAGATAACCAGATACTAAGCTTGTTTCAAAACTAATTAGTTCGAAAATGATTTGGTTCTCAAAAAAGTAAACAGACTATCTTTTCTTGTAAGGAGACCGTTATGGCTTTGTTCATCTCGTTTCCATGGACACAGTAAAATAACAAGGCTACAGTGAAAATTATATTACAAAAATATTCCTTTGAATTTTTTTTTTTTTTGGCTAAAATCATTGCTTGGTTTGAAATAATCTCTATACAGAATCTGTAAGCGACAGGACAAGATTTTTGATATTTTTGAAGGGTTCAGGTTTCTGTTCGTAGTCTGAGGAGTACTGACTAATCACGTTTGAACGGTTGACAGTCCACAGTGGAGAGGCAGAACGCTTTGGCCAAAATGCAGCTACGGTCTGTCAACGAACTTAGCTTCATATTAGATTTCTTTTAAAAAATTAATCTGCATTACTTAATTATATCTGTTTACAGAGATTAAACGAAATGCACACAGAAAAAGGAGTCTTTGTTCAGATATCCACTGGCTATTGCAGATCAGCCCAAAATATTGGCCATTGCCCAAACAGGTTTACTGCCATCAGACTGATAAAAATCAGGTGGGAAAAGGTTTTAAGTGAGAAAATCTGTTTTTTTTTTTAATAAAATGTAAATGCAGTGCCCCTTAACAATTTGAAATTTAGTCCTAACATTTATAGAATAAATGCCACATATAATTAAATACTTGTTTGAAATGGTTATTTTAAATTAAATTCACCCAATGGGCCACACAAAGGTTGACCTCTCTGTAAGGTTGCTGGTAGATACAGTGGGCTGCACATTATACGGGCGGTGGGGGGTGGGAAAAGATAAAGCAGATGAGAGGGATGTCAGATGTTTTAACGTGTTTGAAAGCTTGTAATCTGTCATCAGGTCAAACAGCATTACACACACACACACACATACACACACACATTTCCACCTTCCTCTACATCCTGTGCCCAGAGTCCTTTTAACTCGTCTCAGATGAAATTAAAATTCCCTCGACCGCCACAGGGGTGTGGACAAGCAATGCTAGCTTTTGAACTAGATTAATTTAATGGTGAAGTGTTAATCAAGTGTGTGTGTGTGTGTGTGCGCGCGCGCATGTCATTATTGTCATCAGCAAAGAGCACGTTCCACTCTGTTGTTAACAGCCGTAATAACACACAGGCTACATCTCTCTGATTTCTCCTACATGGAGATAGTGAAAACTCTTTGATGCAGCTATGGAAGTGTTGATTTACATTTACACGTGCAGGCTTGTTTGTGTCTTTTTTTCCCTCCTTCCATGGGTCGATGTGTGATCATGAAAGGATAGACACGTCCAAACTATATCGCAGACTGTCATGAAGCCACAAAGTAATAATGCCTCCAAATGTGTGTGTGTGAGGATGTTAAATTAAACCAGTCTCTTTTTCCTGTCTCTCTAGGCGGTGGGCTACAAGTTGGCGGTTTTGCCGGTTGCCGGGGCGCTGCTGGGTGGTGTATTAGGAGGTCCACTAGGCCTGCTGGCTGGGTTCAAAGCCGCAGGGGTGGCTGCTGCTCTGGGAGGGGGCGCCTTGGGGTTTGCCGGCGGCAATCTGGTCCAGAAACACCGCAAAGCCCGAGTGGAAATGCAGATGAAACAACTGACCGCACCACCAACAAAACCAAAAACAGAACCAGAGTCACACAAGGACAAATGACCCAACAGTTTGGGATAGTCCTCTGACCTCCGTTGCTGACTAATCACTGAGGCTTTAGTGTTGACTGACCAATCAGAAGCAAAAACCAAGCCCCCAAGTGATGTCACACTGCCTTAAAAGACTCAACACGAGACGTCACCAAGCTTTGCTGTTACCAAGCACTGTTCTAAACAATTCTGTAAAAAAAAGCTTTACCTGAGAGTCAGACGCGTTGATGATGGTGTAAATGGATTGTCTTATTTTATATATGACTGAATTTTGTTTTTTTCGTCTGAACACAACTGAGCAGTCATTTACACTACATCTTTGCGTGTGTGGGTTGGGTCAGCATGACTGCTCTGACACCAGATAAAGTCACAGCGCAAACCTTTCGCCCAAAGCCATAACCAACAAACATTGGGCCTCATTCACAAAAAAACTGAGCTTAAATTAAGCGTACAAACATTTAATCCACAAAGCTGGGATTCATGAATATTTTCTTACCTGAAATTGTTTGTACTCTGCGAAGAAATTCAGAACTGTCTCAGACCATGCGTACTCACAAGTGATGAAGGCCCAGCTGTCATAGAAAATGAAAACACACAAATTTTTAGCTAAATGCAAAGCATATTAAAACAACATTCATTGAAAGAAGGCTTTAATAGACAACAATATTTAAAAACATTGGTTTACTTATGTATTTGGCAAATGTATTCAGTAACCAGGAAAGTGACACCCTTTTATCCTTATCAATTATTGTCATAAAATATTCATATGAATGTCGGGGAAAAAAACACAAAAAGATGTGAAATACAAGAGTCGGCACTGTATTTCAAAGTGTCTCTAAGTGCCCTAGGAATGAGTCCTAAAACTCATTTCAGCACGCCCGGTTCCCTCATGACCAAGTCAGAGGGTTTTTTGAATGTGATTTTGGTTAGAAGCCTGAAATAAAGTCTAAGTTTAACACAAGCTGAAAAGACTTTAATGTTTCGAAACCCCTTGCGAGGGACTGCGTTGCAGAAAGTTAGTGGCTGTATTTTGAGCTGCAAAACCAATTTAGCACTGTTGATACGGTTCCCACAAATTTTCTTAACTTTTTCAAAACTTTTCAAGGAACAATAGTAACATTTTTCTCTTGCCCCACTTGGCCAGCATTTTTCCGACATAACAGATTCTATTCTCTATTCACACATCATTTCAGCTAGCTGGCTGGCATGCATGAAAGGAGAGGTGGACTGTTGGAGGAAAATAAACACAAAATAAATTTGCCATCGTTTATCATATCCATGGAAGATAACTTTACAAACTACATTAAACACAAAAAAATTCATGACTTTTACCTAATTCTTAATGATTTCTACTAATTCAGTGACTAAAAATTATGTAATGTAGCAAGAAAATGTATGTAACAGTTAAAAAAAAAAAAAAGAAAAAAGAAAAAGAAAAGTTGTCGCACATTGACTCATATTGGAGCTACATTACCTTGACAGCTCAGAAAATAAATTTGCCATTCTGTTACATTACATTGAAGGTGAAATGTGTGAAATTCCATGACTTTTCCAGGTTTTCCATGGCCGTGGGAACCCTGTGTTAACAGTGCTAAAGAGCTAATGGCTAACTGTAGTGGTGCTAACATTAGCATCACGAACGTTAGCCGTGCTGACACTGCTAACAGCACCAACAAAGTAAACGGTGATTAACAACGTTTAAGGGTGTTTGCGGATTATAATTTAGAGCTTTCTTCGCGGGCCAGCCGGAGGGGGGCATTGGAGATTGGGTGCAATGTTTCCAACTTAGTCAGGATTGTGTTAACAACCGGTAACCGCCGAATGAGCGGCGCTGCTAGCTAACATTAGCTTCCACCCCACCACATTCGTTACCACCAAAAATACAGCGTCCAACATATTACCGGTTAACCGTTAACATCACGAATTAAAAACATTACCTCAGTTCTGGCTAACAATTGAGTAACGTGTAAAAGGATACCCAAATCGAAACGTATGAGTTTTATTTTCCATTGTTTTTATTGACTTGGACGGCTAATGTTACTCCTACAAATTTATAATACCATGAAATTGCACTTAAATAAAGGGTATAAAAGATTATGATTTACCTCCAAACAGGTGTTAAGACATGTAACCTTGCTGGCAGATATCAGTTGTTTTCGGCTGCCGAGTGATGTGTCAACACGACCATAGAAACAACTTTTTCTATGGTCTACAACTATTTCCATGATACACCTGTTGGCAGGCACAGGTATTTCCGTGGTAGATAGAACGCATGCGCCTGTCAGTTTAGTACGAGTCTGACTGTACGCACGTGAACCCGACGTAAGTATGCGTGCATTCATGTTTTGGTTTTTTTTGTGCGGAAAGAAAGAACATTTCTTAGCACATATGGTATTAGTTAATGAGGCCCATTGGTCATTAACCCTTTGAAACCTGAGCAAATTAGCTTGTTTTAATTTATGGGAAAAGGCAATAAGGCACTTAACAAGAAACCCAAAATGACAAAAAAGTTAGAAAGAAAATTACCAGATAAATAGTAAAAAAAAAATCCCTAAAAAGCGCTCTATGAGTAAAATGTATTATTATTATTATCAAAAACAGATAATAAAAAAGAGGAAATTGCCTGAAAAATGTATTAATAATAATAATATTTCCACAACATAATTTCAAAAATAGAATTAAAGTAATTCAAACTAGTTGTCCAAACATTTTCCCTGTTTTTCTGATAATTTTCTAATAAACTCTCCTCTTCTTTTTCACCTTTGACAAATTTCTTGCATTTTGCTCGACATTTCTACCCAAATTGCTGATTTCCCTGATTTTGACACAAGTCAAACCAATTTGCTCAAGTTTCAGAGGTTTAGATGCTTGTGAAAAGAGTCTGGATGCAGCACAAGAAAAACTGATCCAGGTTTCAAAGGGGTAAGCTAGCATCTACTCCTTTTTTTTTAGTTTTTTAAATAAGTGCCACAATATTCCCGAATGCAGAAATTAATATCCCAATGTGAAAATGTGCACTACTGAGACTGTAATAAGAATGATGTATGGAGATTTTTTCCCCATCACATCACTGTCGTGTTACATTATCTTACTAATGTAAATTCAAATGCCATGCTTCATTATTTGTAAAAAAATATATATACTGTATACATTTGAAAGACTTGTTTTTGCAAACTGTGTGAGCAAATTTGCACAAAAAGCGCCAAAGTGCCACATCCCTTCAGGGACTGGAGTGGAGGAACCTGCCATGTATTGTTTATTCTGCTGCTGGTTTTCTGGCAAATAAAATGTTTCTTTTCAACAGCAGTGCCATTCTTTGGATAAATATCACAGTTAATGACTCAAATAAAGTTCACAGAGATGGACATACAAAGCACCAGACAACACAATATCCTGTAAAATGGTTTTTTAATTTACTTTTTCATTTTTTTACTCTTCTTCCCCTCTGAGATGACTGGTTTAGAAATGGCATCACGCTCCCCTCTGTTGCTCTCCTGTATGTGGGCTGATATGTCACTATGCAGGCATCTGTTGGCCTCTATGGAAGGGCAGGATGCACAGTACAACCTTAGCAATGGGTCCCCGTAAATCTTAATCTGGATTCATTCACACTCAAGGGATCTAAGGGATCTAGAATTGTACCAAAACCTCAAAGACATATAAAGAGACAAAACCAGTTTTAAGAGAACTTGTATAAAGTGGCAGACTGTAAATTTCCACCGTTCATCATACGGGTTTTCCCCTCTCGTCTCTTGGCTTTTTTTTTTAAAACACCGGGAAGGCCGCAGTCTTTTCTCCCCCCGCATGATGACACATTTGACAACAGGTAACAGCAAAAACAACAGCCATTTCATAAATTTGTAATCATTTTTAAAGTACATCGTTGCAAAAACTCTTTCCCCCCCCTCTATTTGATCCTCGGGAACACAACTCAAGAGGTGTTATGGCAAATACTGTGCCTTTAAAAAGGTGTCCAGCCCCCTTTGACTTTTGATCATTTTTACAGTAGTGGAGGTAATCAGCATTTTAGACACTGAAAAGAAAAAAATATTGGGTACAAAAATAACAAAACTCCTGATTGCATAAGTATTCATGTCCTTCAAGACAATACTTAATAAGAGGCACCTTTGGCAACAGTTACAGCCTTAGATCTACTTTAATAGGCCTGTAACAGCTTTACACATCTGGACGCTAATTCTTTGAAATCCTGTGTAGATTTGGCTTTACGTTTGGGGTTATCTTGATGTAAAATATACATTTGTAGTTGTATGTTTTCACCAGGATTTCTCTGTACTTTGCTGCATCAATTTAACTGTCACAGCACGGCAGAGAAGCCTCCACACAGCATGATGCTGCCACCACCAGGCTTCATGATAGGGATGATGTGTTTCTGGTGTTGTGCAGCAGCTTGTACTAAATTTAGTAACAATTTGACATTACAGTATTTTCTGTTGCACGAAAACAAAATCCTAATTACATCCACTGCGATTCAGTGTTGTAAAACAGTGATGCGTGAAAAGGTCCGAGGGGGCAGTACTTTTTATAAGCACTGTAAGAGACATCATAATCTATCACCATTTAGTACCAGGGAGAGAAGGGGTGCATCTCAATAGGCTGGAGTAGCTCCGTCTCTTTATCTTCCGCCTCAAGTCATGGTTTGAAATCATGTTACCCAAGCATTTGCAAAATATTATTCTGTTCCTTCAGTTAGTGTGGAGAAGATATGGAGATAAAGCTACTTCAAACAGGCATTTTGTTCTAAGTTGTGCTATACAAATGAATTAGACTAGAGTTGGTCATATTGAGATGCAGCCATGAGGTCAGTGAGACTAAACAAGCGTCTCCTATCAGACAGGCTGAACTGGACTACCCACAGATAAGAACCATACAACTGGAGTGAGGGAACTGTTCTGTTTTTTTGGTTTTTTTTCTACAAAAGCCAGGTGATGTAAAAGAAAAGAATAAAATAAAGAAAAATCTGCATTTAATTTAGACCAACAATGAGACTCCCACGTAGCACAAACGTATTTACAAGCTCCAAAAAATAAAAGTAAAAACACTTCTCTTGATGCCCCTAACCCCTGCCCACACACAATTTCTTCTTTACCCCCTTCGTTTTGATCCAAAATAAAAACTGTACGTGAAAGAGTTATGAAAATATAGGTTATTCCAACATGGTTGTGTCGTGGACTGAACTCTCTTTTCCTCTTCTTCTTTTTCTCTTTCTTCTTCATTCTCCTCTCCTTCTCTATCTCTCTGTCTTCAGTAAGGGTGTTGGGTGTTGCTGTTCTGTCCCGCTGGCCTGTCCCAACCCTAACCCCCTCCCTGACCCTGGGGCGTGGCATTGAGTCACAGGATCACTGGAAGGCCGGTGAGGTCACAGCTCGTCGCGGTCCCGTCTGAGGATGGTGTAGCGATTCTCGCTGGGCGCCAGTTTCTGGAAGGAGCTCTCTGGAGGGCTGCTGGCCACTTCTCCCCCCGTCTCCTCCTGAGGGTGAAAGTCAGAAACAAAAGGTCAAGTTTCACATGATGTGGCAACTTTCAGTGACTCCGTAGTGTGTGCTGACGCTGCTGTCTGACCTGTCCAGGCGTGCTGTCTGTGGGGTCGGGACCGTGGTGAAACTCTCGGTGTAGCTTTCCGGAGTGAAGGTCCAACACAAACTGTCTCAGCTTGCCAGGGACGCTGGAAGAAACACACAGAAACACATATTAGACATAATGTATCAACATTTTGTATCCTTCATCTCTAACCTTTTTTTTCTGTAAGGCTTGTTCATACAAGTAATAACATGTCTGAATCAAAACTAGAATTAACGTCGTCTAGTTGAGCTTCCATGAATCAGTCAAGTTGCAGCTTACGTCAAATTTTAGGCAATCCCCTCAAGGCCTTCTTGAGATACCGCGTTCATGAGAATGAGACAGATGGAGAGACAGATAGACAACATCTGGCCATGCTTGCTGCTGGCGCAGAGGCATAAAAAAGTTTCTTACTTGCGCAAACATTTTATATGGATCAGTTCAGCCTTACAGGTACCTCTTAAGGCTGGGCAATATAAAGATATCATATTTTATTAAGATATGAGACTATATATTGTCTGAGATATTGGATGTTGTTGTATCGTGCTATGGAATGAATGATCTTTACTGATTTTGAAGGTTGCATTACAGTAAAATGAAGTGCTTTTCGAAACTTATCACACAGTTCTACTTGTTCTGCTAATACTTGCCTTTGCCCACTTGGCAATTATTTCTACATTACTAATGATTACTGATCAAAAATGGAACTGTGTTAATATTTTTTCAAAGTACCAAAAGTTATTCCTTCAATATTGTCACATCAAAGAGGGAGTTCAGTAAATACGTTTAAAAAACCAACATATGTCAATTCTGTCTCCAAGTTTTAGCATTATACAAGCTTTTGAGGAGATTTAAAAATATTGATATATATCGTGTGTCCAGATATAGCTTAAAAATATTGCAACATAATTTTCAGCCCATATCGCTCAGCCCTAGTGTCACTTAAGCATGTGTGCGTGTTTGTAAGATTTACACACTGCTTTGCGTTGCTGCCTGTTCCGCTCTGTTTCAGGCCTGTTTAAAGTCTCATTTACAAATGTGATATCAAAGAGTTAAAAGACAAAAACACACTGCAGAGATTCACGTCCTGCTGTTAGAACTCAGAAGACAAAAAGATACTAATTTTAGCAGCATCAGTAATTGTATAAGGGGACCTGAGACAGCAAATATCTCTATCTCTATCTATCATACAGCTATCAACAATTTAATTAGAGCAGCACTGTACTGTGACAGAAATAATACAGGAGGGCTCTAACGTAGTAAATTACTCCACAGGCCATCAGTATGATTAAGAGATAACACCGGTCCATAGAGCCAGGAACAACACCTGTACAACAGTAACACCTTTTATTTAGCTTTTATTTTTATGAATCAACTCAAGCTGTTGGAGTTGTGTTGTTGTTTAAACGTGGATTATAGACGCTCGCTGTGATATTCAGCTGATTGTGGCAGCATATTTTACCTGAGCTGAATTAGCTGGGATATAAGGATAGAGCTGTCATTAGGACAACTATGGCGTGAAAGGGGGAGAGAGGGGACGCAGCAAAGGGCTGCTGGTTGGAATTGAACCCACGATCACTGTGGCAAGAACATAGCCTCTGTACATGGGGCACCCGCTCTTCCAGGTGAGCAACTGGGCGCCCCAAGACTGACAGTAACTTGTTTTTCATGTCTGTTGTTTACTTATCTGCGTTGATATCAACCCTTGAATGTCATCTGATCAGACCAACTCATTTGTTTGTGAAAAAAGGTGAAGAAAAACAAAGTCCTACTGAAAAAGGAAAATAAATGATGAAAAAAGAAAACGGTAGACTGCATAAAGGAATATTGTGGCACTAGCTAAAACATTGTTTGAAAGTTGCCCTAATAATAATAATAATAATAATAATAATAATAATAATAATAATAATAATAATAATAATAATAACTTTATTTATAGTGCACATTCAAAAACAGTTGAAACAGTTTACAAAGTTCTTTGACAAAGAAAGCAAAGCCAAGGCTGTAAACCCCAGATAATAAACTGTATGTATATTTCTGTGTATATAGATTGAGATCAACACACACCAGATTCAAATTCCATGTTTGTGTTCACACTTAATGGGCCATTAAAGCTACTCTTAATTCTGAACTGTACTCATAAGTGCTTTTCCACCTTTATGAACAAACTGCTTCACAATTTATCCTCTCATTCACTCACACACAAGGACCAGGAGCAATCTGGACTCAAGTAACTCGCTATCCTGCTTCAACTTGTAGACAGGAGAAGAGGAGGATCAAATCACAAACCCTGCAAATAACGGACGACTTAATCTGCTTGCTGAGTCATAGCTCTGACAAGACGTTAGTCCAAAAGGTTAAAGGGATGTGACAAAGCGAATCAGACAGTATATGGTGTTATAGTGTCAGCTGTTTGAAGGAAGAACATTACCCAGGACAGTGACCGGCATAGACACGTAGGCAGCTGTTAGTTTCAGGATTTCCCTAAAAACTACTTAAATGTCAAAGTCATAATGCCAAAATAGGGCAGTAAATTCTTAAAAATTTGAGAAGGCAAATGACAATATGGCATAAACTGGATATTGATTTGCATAAAGTTACAAATATTATTTATCTTTATTTTAGTAGATTTCTGCAACACATAAATATCCAAATTCATTCAGATTCAGAGATTATTACAGGATCCTTATGTGTTTTCAAGTGGTTCTCCCATTATGAAAAGACGTAAGTGACTCATATGGCTGGGACACTTTTGTTCGCGCTGTGAGAAAATTCGGGGTACAAGAAAGTTGGTCAGTGCAACAAATTTTCTCAAATCACTCGTACGTGCCTAAGGCCCAGTGACTGTGTGTTTGATAAAAGCATTCCTACACACAAAGTTCAGCAATGAAGACAGAGTTAATATGAGACAACACCGCTGGTGGCAGCAGTAGAGGACATCGATCCCTGCGGACATGTCACGAAGCAGCATTAATCCATATCAGCGCTGTCCTGTGAAGTGTGCTTATTAACGACAGGTCATGAGCTGTTGTCATATCACAGAGGCGGAGCGGGTCCCCAGTCACTGCTAACCACGTGTGTCAGAGCAGCATGCAAACACACACACACACACACACACACACACACACACACACACACACACACACATACACATACATATATATGTAACATACACTGCACTAATATAATTACAAGCTGTGTGCCACATGCGGTGGTGATGTGATATAATTAGGTTGTGGAGGGCTGGTCAGTCCTCGGGGCTTCTGTCTATCTGATCAGACTCTGATTGGGGACTGGGGGAGGCCGAGTGGTGGGGGGCAGAATAAATAAGATTAAATTAGATTAGACTGGATTAGTTTAGCACTTATTGCACGTGCCAAATCATGTCACATTAGCTCCGGTGTCCTGGCCCATTCATAAAGGACAGATTTTAGGAGGTGTGACATTTCTCTGTTGTTGAGTGCACAGTGGACTATAGTGTGTGTGCGTGTGCGTGTGTGTGTGTAATGAAATTAACTTTATTTAAGAAGATCTCGTTATGAACAATTTCACATACGGTATCAGTGTCAGGCAATAATTGCTCAAAAATGCCCAAAAGAATGCTGAATATATCAGACTTATTTGACATGTGAATGATTCATTTGTTAATTACAGCTGCATTTGTGGAAAGTTTTCATTTAGATTTGGCTTTTTCATTTTGCATGAAACAATTACCAGCCCCTATTTAAAAAAAAAAGAAACCCTTTGTTGAATGTTTACAGGGAGATGCAAACATGGTATTACTGCCAAAGAAAGAAACTTTTGGTACTATTTCAAATGACCACATAATTAATAATTTATCAGACAGTGGGTGTGTTTGCATGCACACATATGTTCCACAATTATTCCGACAATATTCTGAATTTGATTCATTTTTATATTAAGGGAGAAATAATAGCTGCAACGTCCTTCTTTATATACAGTCATTGTTTGCAAAGCTATGGTACAGATGCCAAAGAAAAACAGCGTTTCTGATCGGTAGGAGAAACACACTTACTTTTACACATTTTGAAAGACTTTGATTTTAACAAGTTTTTGGAAAAGCCCAAGTTGTGCAGCAGCAATCTTTTCAAGAAGGTGGTTGAAAAATCAAAAGTGGGAGGCTGTGTTCGCACAGTCAAAAAAAATCTGCCAGTGGTGAGGAATTTTGAAAAATTCCTGGCATAAGCAACAACTTTTACAAATTTCCCTATTTTGACATGATGAATGGCACTTTAGGGCGCGTTGATTGGAGTTTGCAGTGCTGCATGTAAACAGTCTAGTAGGAAGATTGTCTTTTTCAAAAACCAGAATATTTTGTGCATGTAAACGTAGTCTTTGATTATATATCAATCTTTTTTTTAAGATTTTTTTTTTGGCTTTTGCATTTATTAGAGATAGGACAGCTGCAGCATGAAAGGGGGAGAGAGAGGGGATGACATAGCAAAGGGCCGAGGCCGGAATCGAACCCACGGCTGCTACAGCAAGGACTCAGCCCCTGGCGCCCCATTATATGTCAGTCTTAAGGACTTGCTGCTGCACACATACACACTACATTCTCATGCACAGCTACATTTTAAAGAGAAAGTGAAAGGCGACACTTACCTGAGGTCTTTAAAGTCGGGAAAGACATACATGTGTCTGAATGAGTCTATTGCGATAACGGGACAGTCGGCAGGAGTTTTCTGGATATGGAGCAGAGGATGGCGGAACTTCTCGCAGTCTGCGTGCAGGAAGTTTATAGACCCTGAGGAGGAGACACCAACGTCATGAACACCAGCTCTGTACACAAGTCTGTTGGGCTCATGAGTTAACTAAAACTCACATCCCCGACAGGTTCAAAATGCCACACACAAGCTCACCTTTCTCGCTGATGAGCTGGCGGGCCACTTCATGTTGGAACTTCTCTAAGCTCTCTCCGTCTTCTTTAACGTGGAACAAGATGAGGAAAGGGATTCCTTCTTCAGTCAGCTCCTAAAAAAAAACCAAAAAAAAAAAACTACAAATTACAAATACACACACACACACAAAGCGTCAAAGACAGATGGAGAGAGGGCCTTTCCGTGGCTCAGCAGATGGACTGCCCACAGACTCCATGAATACCCTCCAGGCTGTTATTTGTGTAAATATCTCTTTGTACATTTACAAATCCAGATTTAAACATCTATTATTATCAGTCCAAAAAGCAACAGCAGAAGTGGATTTGTCTTCTCTGTCCAACTGTAGGATGGAACACTAGTATACTTTTCTTTATAAGGCCCTTTTACATGAACCGCCTTTTTATTTATGTTTTTACAGACTCTTAAAACTGTCAGTAGTTGCAATCTTCAGTCACATGGACAACTTCTGTATGTCGTTCCTCAAACCCACACTGTTTTTCGTGGAAGTGCTTTTAGAGTTTTTTTCTGTGTCATTTTTTTAAAGCTGCAAAGTCACCCTAAACTAGACTTTATTATCAGCCTGGGAGATTTTAATAACAGGATTAAGGACCTTTTGAACAATGAATGCACACGTCTAGTCTGAACAATTCTAACTGTTGCTTGTGTGTGAATTTTTATGCTGTTTGTTTTAACTTTTGCTGTTGTGTTTTAGTCTACATGTTCTTTTATGTGAAATTCATCATGCTGCTGTCTTGGCCAGGACTCCCTTAACAAAGAGATTCTGAATCTCAATAGGAATTTATCTGGCGAGATAAAGGTTAAATTAAAAAAAACCCAAAAAAAACACATTCAGCTGAGAATGCTCTATGTGAAAAAGAAGCTAACAAACCTCTCCATTTTCAAAGGTAATCTCCCTGACCAGAGGCACACACTTGTCCTGGGCCCAAGCGTAAGTCAGGTCGAAGTTGGTGAGTGAGCCGAGGTAGATCATGTCAGGGACGCCCTCCCCAACGGGCTTGTAGATTATATTGTCCCCGCTGAAGCGCTCGGCCTCAGATACTGGGCTGGGAGGATAAAGCAGATAAGAAAAGTTTAAAGTCAAGATAAAATGAAAATAACAAAAAAAATAATTTCTTCTTAGTCTGATGTCAAAATCTAAACATATTTCCTTCCTGTTAAACAAAACTAGCTCTGGTTCTTGAACTATTTCCAACTTGAAGAATATAACATGCCCACTGATGTCACACGATTTACACTTAAGTTTAAGGAAAACCTGTTTTTTGGGGTTTTTTTTACATTTGGGGACCAATTTTTTAGGTTCCAAACCAATTTATTTTTGGTTATTTCATAATAATGAGGCCAAGGTCTTACTTGTTCATTCATTCATTCATCTATCCCTTGACCTCCTCCTGATCTGATGCTGAGGGAGGTGTTTGGACTGAAGCCAGCAGTCCTCTGTAGCTCCCTACCATGCTGAACGCTAAGCCCGCCCACTTTTAGCAGTCCAGTCAAATGCAAAAGATTTGATTTGAATCCATCTTGTGACTGTACACTGTTCAAATATTCTGTTCCACTGAGAAATACTTCACAGAACAGAAGCTAAATAAACTCTGTCTTCTGTTTCACTGAAACTTTAAGATAAACAGAAATTACGGGATAAAAGTAAGCTTAAAATAAAAGGTGGTGTAGCGTCTCACCCAAAAGCAGCCAGGAATGTGCAGTCATCTCGAAGGATGTTGGAAACTTTCTCATATGTGTGGTAGTTCTCAGAGTCTCTGCTTTCAAAGTAGCCTATGATGTGTCTCTTTCCCCTCTGTGGAATAAGAAAAACAAGTGTTGCGAGACGAAATTATATATTTTTATTTTACAACACCATTGTGAAAGTTTGCAGTATTTTATAGACAGAGTGTGTGTGTGTGTGTGTGTGTGTGTGTGTGTGTGTGTGTGTTTGACGCTCACATCCAGAGTATTAATCTCCTCCATTGACTTTATCTCTTTCACAGGGTCGACCTGCTGCTGGCGGATAAAGTCAGCGATGGCAGCCACTGACCTCTGACCCCTGTACTCCCTCTTCATCATCATCCCATTGCGGAACAACTTCAACGTTGGATACTTTGTGATGCGGTACCGCTGCGCTATGTCCGCTGCGCAGAGGCAGAGGAGAAGTTAAGTAAAGAAGGACAAATCAATTGATGAAGAGGGAGAAGCTGAGTGAAAAACACATGGGGATGGGTGGATGAGGAGTGGAGAAGTGACAGAGACGGCGGCTAAACCTCGGTCTGAAAACACTGCCTTCAGTCAGCTCGGAGCTCTGATCTCCCACATGAAAGCTGCCCCCCGCTAAGAGTAAATATTCTCTCTGCACACACTGAATGGGTGTGTGTGTGTGTGCATGTGGCAGGTGTCAATCTCCCTGCGGGGTGTCTCTAAGCCTCCCGTCTTCACAGGAAGCAGCAGTTTTGTCATTAGTCTTCAAACAGTTTGCAGGTCATCAATAATTCTCTTTAATTTGCTTTATCTCAAAAGGCTGAGGCTGGCGGTTTATGTGTCTGCGCTTTGGTGTCCTGGGCATCTATGTGTACATATGTGCATCAAATATAGTAAGAGCGTGTGTGTGCGTGTGTGTGTGTGTGTGTGTGTGCCTTTTTTGTTAAGTGTATAAATAAAATGACTGTTATAGCAGTGTCAGCCATTAGATCCCCAGAAACAACCACCCCATGTTCATAACAAAAATAATAATAATAATAATTTTGGAAAATCAATCATTCAATTAAGTACAAATTAAAACATTTTTCAGTTTTAAAATCACATATAAGTTCTATTTTTTGACAACATTATGAAATAAATAGTTGAATAGTTGTTGATCAAATGACTAAATAGTTCTGCTCTGGTAACTCCTCATTACTGTATCTCATTATTTTTAGATGTTACAGGTTAAACAAACATCAGTTTTTTGGCACTTTTCCAGACAACACAAAATAATGCTAAAAACTAATAAACTGGTAAGTATGCACAATTATGGCCAAAATGATGAACATTTGGATCAATGTTGATATCACTATTGTGTATCATGTTTAGTAATTGATTTTGAAGGACAAATTATTTTCATTAGACTTTCACATTTAAATAAACAGAGCACTGCCTTCACTTCCTTGCTGTGGTACATTCCCGCTAATTTACAAATCTTTGTGTCAAATTAAGATTGGAGGGCTGAAAAGTGAAGCCAACACTTAAGTGCCCAAAACTGCAGTTCTTTGAACGGCCACTTGAGTCAATCCCTACAGAGCCCCATGTTGAAATGCCCAACTTTACAGCAGAAATAAACAAGTTTACATACATTCTGGTACAAAAAAAGAAGGTTTTGGTCTTTATGGCTAATTTCAACATTCGTGACAACTGCACAGCAATTTATTTTTTAGAACTCCCCTGTTAACATGTTATTAATGATTAAAGTTACTCATAATTAGGGCGAGCCGCTTTGAGTGACACAGCTCCAGCCTATCACCAAAATATGGTCACTTCTGGCTCTAAAAAAAACCAAGATGGCGACAACAGGAAGGCCGAACTCGAGACTTCAAAACGCCAGTCCACAAACCAATGGATGATGAAAGCGTAGCTACGTTTATTTTTTAAGTCTGTGGTCATTATTTACAATGCATCTCAAAGAAGTAAAATATTAATATAAAGGCCAATTTAAAATAAACATGCTATCACTGAATGCAACCCAATGAAAACTGTGTTTATTGGACATACATCTTTAGACACATGGAATGTGACAGCTTTGGTCATTTCAATCTGTCTTTGGTGCTGGATGGATATGGTAATGGGATGTCCAGTGTCGCTGTTAGGGTTATCTGAGTTGACTCTGGACAATGATTGGGATTCAGTGAGATAGTATCAGCAGCGTTATTCTTCTTGGCCTTTGTGCATTCATTGCACTGCAGAATGTGGTGTTTTTTCAGGTGGTTGAACACGTTCGTTGTGTTGCTTTGCAGCAGACACATGTTAACCTCACTTGCCCTAAATCTGAAAAACTTCCAAACAATAATCTATTTATAAGGAACTAGCTCTTTACTTTCTGCTCAAGACATTTAATTTTTATTTGTCCATCTGCTCTCTGTTACATTTTACTTTTTTACTCTGGACTGCAGCTGCAACACTCGGGAAAGTTTTTCATAGGCTGCCGCTGCAGGACGGCTCCTCAGAGGTGGAGGCTGATGTTATTAAGGAAACACTTGATTTGAATTTTCAGTAGAGCACACTTTCTAAACATCAATATCGCAATCGATCATGTTCATTTAAATGCAGGAAGCCAAAATTGTGATCAGAGATATTTGATTAATTGTACAGCCCTATAAAACAGTAAATCATACTCACAATGTTGGTCACAGTCGACACGAGCAAACACCACCTGCTTGGTTTCAGGGAACTCCTCCCTCGCTAAATTAGATGCCTCCTCAAAAATTGGATGGAGCATCTGACTGAACCTGCACCTGTAGGTGGGGGTATAAGAGGTGGTGTGAGGCCATAAGGGTTTACATAATTTTTCACTAAACAAATAGATTTTTTGATCCACTGGACTACATTTTGCAGTATTTGACAACACTGAAGTGATTTTTGCCTACAACAGCGCCGATCCTTTAATTAGACCAAATGAGATTAGAACAGACCTACTGTGTAAAAATCCTTTAAAAATAAATCAACAAAATCTCTACTGCAGATGACAGCAATCTAATTATACTTATTGCACCATGTGGCATTCATAGGAAATGTCTGCATCACGAGCAAAACTCATTTAAATATCCTTGATATAATGTACAGAGGTCCAGTGACTGGAAGAGAGAAGACACACTCACCAGTCTGCGTAAAAATTGACTAACGCCACCCCAGCATTATCTGCAAGAAAACACACAAAGAGGAATAAATGTAAGCCTCTATACATTACTAAACACACTCATTCATGTATATTTTGCTCATTAATTAATTAGCATAACTCAGCTTATTAAACCCCTCACATTACTGATGGAGAAAAAAATAAATGAGAAAGCATTTAAAGAGCACAGAAATTTAGTAACTTAGTAATTTAACAGTGATTGAAGGCCATATAAAATTAATCAAGCACACCACCTATTGTGAGGAAGAATCCTTCGCCTTCCGGTGGACCACCAGAAGGACTTATTTTGGAAAAAAATACGTAATGAAGTTAATGGCAAGAGACAAATAATTTTTATTTCATTTGAAATTAGCCACAGATTACACATATTATGTTTCTCAATGTAAAAGATTGTTGTATAAGTCAAGACAGTCACAGTTTATCGTAAAACTGTGGATGACAAAAGTGTGAAAGTATGTAATTAGAAAAAAAAATACACAAGTTGCATGAGTGACGTCCGTGATCTACTAACACGAGCAGCATGTTTTGCTTGTTTAATGTTTTCCTTGCTGATAAAAGCACTAGAAGTTGCTGGATGAAACACATGAGGGAAAAGGTAAGGTAACGTTACATTTATGCGTGGAACATAGCTAAGATACCTAATTAGTTAGGTAGCTGCTGTTGGTGACGTATATCATGTGAGATAAGCACTGTAATTCTCTAAGAGGTTTTACACAAAACTAAACGATACTACAACAAACCGAAGACAAAATGCGACTATCTTTTCTTACAAAGTTATCTTTGAAATTTACAAAAATTACATGTGTAATTCACGGCACAATTCAAACGGGATCAAAAAGTAATTTTTCTACAACTATTGACAACTGTACATATTGTTCTGAAATAAGGTCTAATATGGGACCTTTAAAGGGGTGGGACTGCTTCTTTAAGGAAAGCAGAAGGCTGGAGAAAAGAAAGGTCAAATCTGCAACAATGAGATGATTAATCATGAGAAAACATAATGGAGCATTAAAAAAATAATATACTTCTTTTTAGGTTATCCAAATAGTTAGAAACAACATCTGGTTAATGCTGGATTCATTTGTGTGAGGTTTGGTGACTAATCTAACAAGGAGACGACGGGTGTGGCTAATATGAGTACATGTGTTGGAAGGACTCCAGTGGAAAAACAAAAATTTGAGTGGTGCTATCCACACCAACACCTAGTTGTGCAATGGGCCATTTTTCTCATTGGCCACCAAAACTTATGATTTTTGTGATATGCTCCTAAAGAGACATACAAACACTGACAAGGTGGACTGAAAATAAAATGTCCTTGGTAGACGTAACAAAGATGGAAAACTTAATATGTATAAGTGAGGAAAAATAGAGTGGACAACTGAGATCTGAATGAGACTTAAAGGAATAGTTTGATATTTTGGGAAATATGCTTAGCTGTCTCCTTGTTAAGAACTAGATGAAAAAGAAATTTGAGGGAAATAAGTTTGCTTTCCCCTGTTTCCAGTCTGTATGCCAAACTAAACCAACCAGCTGTAGCTTCATACTGAATGACAAGACATGAGAGTTTTATTGATCTCATCCAACCCTCAGCAAGAAAGCAAATGAGCAAATTTCCCAAAATGTCAAACTATTCTTTTAAGACACTTTTGATGACTTAAGTGTAATGCCTTACTTAGGACGTCATCAATGTTGGCTGAATCCAAACTGGTGATTTCTGCTTGTCCAGGAGTAGAGAGGCCCATCACCTGCAGGCACACAGGGAACAGACAGATCAGCAATTAAAACACAGAAATGCAGACAGGTGAAGAAGACAACTACATGGGGGAACAAAGAATCTGAAGACTACTGACTGAGATAGCATAAGCTGTTATTTTCCCCCAAGGGGAAATTCTGAAGTAAAAAAGACTTGAGGCAGAGTGAACCAACAAGCTAGTCAGCACACTGCAAACCGGCATTTCCAGAGACTCATCTAAACACGGCTCTCACAGTGTAAATACCAGAGTGTTAATCTCATACCTTAGCAGCACACACAAGACACCAAAGTGTTGTGTCACGCAATCCTATCAATGTAGAACAATGTACTGCAAACCATGTATTTTTTTTATATTTCTAGCTGCCTGCTATAATTATGTTTACAAAAGAGAGAAGTGTGCAAAGCAGACAAGGTGTGGTTTTAACCAGCATTTGTCCAACTCCTCCTGTGGGACCCCCAGTGTGCCCGAGGAAAGCTGATAAGAATGATCTCTCCAGTGCTTCCTGGGTCTTTTGCTGCTGGTTCTGGGCTAATGTAAATAACGCTCTCATGATTGCCTGCATAACCTGTTTTTTCCTTGTAACTTTTCCTGCCCTACGCAAGTGTGAACTGTATTTTCATACAAATTCACATGGACGAATGCCTTACAAGCACATTAGAAACTATTTTAATGTTTGTGTCCAAATTAGACACGTGTTGCCACCTGTCCGCCACACTTATATATCTAACCCCTGTGTTAAGATCCCCCTTGTTTAAGCACACCTTAAGATGTGTGTGTGTCTGTGCATCTGTCCACAGGCTGTGACTACTAGTCCTCCCCCCTTAGGTCTTCAAAAGTCGGCCCTGATATCAGCGTCTACCCCCCTCCCCTTTTTTTAAATTAATTAACTTATTTATTTTCTCATTGTGTCAGCTTATTATTTTTGCTTGGCACTGCCTTTACTAATGTTCTATCTAGGATTATTGTATTTTATTTTTATATCTATTTTTTACTGTACATTTCCTCATAATTCCACTGACCACTCTGTGTACTCCTTGCTTGTTTTAAAAAATAAATATTATAAACATTTGAGTGATTCTCGTGTTATATTAACCAATTAATGCTGAGAATCTTGATAAACTAATGGGAAATATTTATGGTAAGGATGCCCCAGAAAAAATGTGAAACTTGATGAAGATATATGCCAACAGCCGACTGAAATGTTGTGCTATTTTTTCCCCTTATCACTTCCTGTTTGTCGAGACGTACCTCTCTCCTTTAATAAAGTATCCAAACAAACAGTATTTTTAACTTTGATTTGTCTCCAAAAAAAAGTGTGACAAAACATGGAACAGCGAAGCAGCATCCATCTCTTGCATAGCGTTGAGCCCACATATTTCAAACAAACTACATGAGCTGTCATCTTTAAATGAGTCAGAAGCACTGATTATGAACTCCACCTAAATCATTCAAGTCATTAACAAAATCATAGTGAGCAACCCTGGGGCTTAATTGTGACTGTATCATGTACTCTATTTGTATTCTTTTCGCCACTCTACTCATATAATTTAGCCATTTAACAAAGTGATATTGCAAAATGTGTACATACATCCTGTTTTTTTCAGACATTTTCTCTAACAACTTATGTGTTAGAGAAGATAAGGAACTACGGTCAGTCTACCCTCGCAGTTTGTGCTAGGAAACTTATCTTGTTTCTCATTTTGTTTCATGCATCTCCCTCTCTGGATAAAAAAGAATAAGGGTGCAATTATGATGTGTCCTGGGGATTTTTGAATTCAGCTCTGATTGCAACACTGTATAAAAGTATCTTGTATGAAAGAGATCGGCACAGAGAAAAATTAAAGGCTAAGATGATATTCACTAGAGGGTGAAATGGGGGAAAGAAGGTCGATGTTTGAGAGGTGCTGACTGCCAACCAAAAACCCAGAGAAGCAAATAAAAAAAGACAATTGTAGCCTGAGTGAACTCTTTTTAGTCAAAGGCCTATGTTTAAAAATGCGGGCATCATGACAGCAGACCAAAGAAGACTGCCTCATCAAAACTTTAACTAAACCATTTAATGAAGGCTTCAGGTGCAATCCCCTGTTTTAATGCATTATCATGACACCCACTGCCCCTGTTAACCATCAGCCACCTTAGTCAACACTATTATTACATCACAACGCTTCACAGGTACCACCTCTTTATCTGCTGTGATCTGTGCTGACTTAAGATCCTCTTCAAACAGGATATATGACTGTCATAACTCTATGAGGCTTCTTCAAACAATGAAATAGCCAGAACTGCTTCGTGCTTTACTAGGTAACCAAATATGTAACTAAACTTATGCTCTCACACAAACCAGTAGTCAGTCACAGCTGTCACTGTCCGTCTCTTGGTTTTGGTGCTGTTTATATTTCCTGATGTAAAATTAAAACTGTCATCTGTCTACTATGTCTATAATAATAATGATTAATAATCTTGTCTATAAAACATACCTTTGCAAATTGCTCATTGCATTTCTCAGACCTCTGTTTTTAGGTGTGGCTCACGATACAATATTATCATGATACTTATGTCATGATACAACAGAATTGTAATCTTAAACTTAGTGATATACTGATTATTGCGACAACAAATATTGCGATATAGTGCCTTTACTCAATTACAAATGATGTCCCCTTATGCCTTTTTTCCCCTCTCTCTCTTACTTGAGCCTTGGAGGGGAGAGGAGGGCGTGGGTCATATTGACATACGTTTTGTAATTTGCATTTCTGTACATTGTTTACATGTTTTCAATTATCTGAAAAACAAAAAAATAAAGTATTCAAAAAATAACTGGGTCCTTACAAAGGCAAATAAAATATAATAGTTTCTAAGACTTTTTAAAGCCACTTGGGATGAAATTTAAGACTAATTTTACAATACACTAAAGTGAGAAAAAACATTTATTGTAACATAAAATCTTACATTTTGATCCTGTGAAAAAGTCAGATCTAGTTAGAATTGGGAAATGCCTAGCATTTATTAATGATTTTTATCACTGATTTTGTGTGCTTTACAGCATACGACATCCCTCTGTCCTTAGACCCTCACATCGACTAAGAAAAAACTCCCCCCAAAAACCCCTTTAATGGGGGGAAAAAATGGTCGAAACCTCGGGAAGAGCGACTAAGGAGAGATCTCTCTTCCAGGACGGACAAATGTACAACTGATGTCGTACAGTGCAACATCAGGGGTAAAAAAGCCATTCGTAACATTCTACTTTCAATGTCTTAGCATTTTTAAGCCTTTTGAAAAACTAATTTAAGACATTTTAATAACAACTCTGGCCTTATTTGTAAATTAATAAATTCAATGCCTTTTAGACTTTTTTAGGATCCAGGGGGGCCCTGAATAAACTTCATAATTCTCAAAATTCTGAACACTTGCTTTTTAATAGACAGCATTTATATGTACTTTTACTTTCAATACCTAAGTACATCTATTATAATATGATTACATTTGACACTTAAGTACAGTAGATATCAAGTACTTTAAGGCGTTTAATCAAGTTCTATTCTAATAGTGGGTTTTAACTTCTACTCAAGTCATTTTCAGGACAGATGTCTTTACTTTTACTCAAGCGTGGCTTTCAGATACCCCATCCACCTTATCAGATAACACGGCTGCAGATGAAATACCACCGTTGCTGTGGTTAGACCGCTGAAAACACTTCCCTGCAACTTGAAGAGAAGTTTTAAGTTTTCATTTCGGGCCCAAACTCTCACAACAGCAGAGCAGCAGCTGTAAGTCTAGTTCCGGGTTGTCAGCCAATAAGAATGAGCCACAACAGAGGAATTCACCAACCGGCGAGCATCATTCAGAGAGACATGCAGACAAACTATGAGTCTGACAATAAAATCATGCATGCGTACGATAACAAATATTCAGGTCTGATCACACACAGCAGACCAAACCAGTCAAGAACAAAACTATTTAAATGCTAGCAATTAACAGTTGCTTCCCTGCTGTCAGTGTGTGCTAATGCTAGCTCGATGCTTCATTCCTCTGCAACAAAGTTACCAAGAGTCCAACTTTAGCTAATTTATTTAAAAATTTGGAATACACAGCGCGTTATACAAGTAACACCTCGATTATATAAGTCGGATTATGGCTTGTTACACCACTACAGCTAACGTTACTAAATAGTACCGGCTAAGTTGACATTGCAGCTGGATAACTTGATTAGTTATGGGAGTCGGTGGGCGAAACCTGGTCAAAGGGCCTTACGCATGAACCTGATAGATAACTGCACTTCTACCAGCAACTCAGCCGGCTCACTGGTCACCTTGGCCACTTTAAAAGCCACGTCTCACGCCAGCAGCATCGGTTAGCTAGCAGCTAACTGTCCAGCGGCAGGCTAATTAACGTTACTCAGCTAACGTTAGCCTGCTAGCTTAAAAAGCAGTGCACACTCCAAAAGCAGAGATAAAATCCTTACCAGCAGTAAAACCGTGACGAAGCGGATGTCGAGAGAGGGAGATATTGCTAACAGTTTCATTGTACAGTATAGTTATTGGAGGTGGCGGTGTTCAGTCTTCCCAGTTTGTCTCGACGCCGCTCTTCTTACTGCAGCAGGAAACCGACGGCGAACCAATCTCACTGTGACCACGGAAACGTCCTGCTGTTCGCGCGGCTTTGTGGGTAACGTAGTTCTAGAATTCGCCAAGCGCCTAACACGAACGACAGAGAAAACTCCAAACATGGCGGTTTATTACTTTAACGGGAGTTGTAGTGTTTTGTCACCCAGACGGTGGCGATTCAACGGGACTACTTAGAAGAAAACTTTCTAGGATTTTCATCTGAGAGGAAAAGAAATCAAACGGTAAATATAACACCGACGAAGGAGGAGTGGACGGGGCACATTGTCTAAATATAATAACATTAACGTTAAACTCAGTTAGTCCACTGTCACACATTTGTTCTCTCTTCTTCTTCTTTATGAATAACTGATTTCTCCTGAGCAGGGGGGAGTTGCATCATTATGCCTCATTTTCTGTAATACTTTGTTCGACCTGTTTTTCACCATCTAGCAATGCGTTTTAAGTTGAGCAAAAACTTACTTTGTTGCAGTTAACTAACGTAACTTACTCAGAAAACCTTTAGATACTCTGATGCACAGCTCTGCAAACTATCTTACATTTCCCCTAAATCCAGCAAAATTGTATTTGTAGCCAGGGGCGTAGCTTCAAAAGCTGGGTCTTATGCATAAGCAGCCTCTGTGGGCTCCCTGCCCTCCCTCTCTTGATCCATAGATGCATCCTAAGTCTCTCAAAGTGCATCCATGTGTTTCCCTCACTTGCATCTTTTCCTTGCATCATAAGCTGCTTTTACACAGAGATCAAACTTTATACCGTTCCTACATTTTTACAAAGAACTGAGCTACAGCGACATCAGTCCCCTCCAGGGTGTGATTATACACTGTTTCCCAGCATCCCCCAATCAAAAGAGGCGTTATGGGCGGGACACGTAACACAACAGCGTCGGCCTCTAGTGTGACATATAACATACGTGTCAGCAGCGCTTTCTAAACAATAACAGGGTCATAACAACCATTTACCCTCTCTGTTAAAAGGCAGCTGATCTCCTCCTCTGCTTGGAGGGTAAGGAGCTCCTGAATCTCATTGTTTTCCCAGTTTGAGGACATTTACAGCTGCTGTTCCTCCTCCCAAGTTGAACGATACCTGCCAAGAAATGCTTTTTAAATTCCCATGGTGGGCTGCACACATAAATATACTGTCCATATGTCACACCTGTGCTGCCCATGGTCATGGTTTTCTGACACAGACCTTGTTTTGGCACTGTTACTAGGTCTGTTCTCAGCTGTCATCCCTTTCTAATACAAAGCGGCATAAAAGCATGACATTCGTGCCGTGAACAGGCAGTGTAAAAACGGCTCACCTCTTTTTTACTTACCTTTTGATACTTTTTTACATAGTCTTTATGTTTTTTCTTTTTTGGAACCCCACATTTCCTTTTGGGGAGAAATATATGAGCAGCATCCACTCACTCAAGTAATTTAGAGACAAATCTCAGTGCAGGGTTGGACTAAACCATTTTGCACCTTTAAGGGATGAGGGGTGCCATATATAGCTCCCTTTTTCATAAAAAGTTGAGTCTTTTAATCAATTTTTTCAGCAATTTTGAAGTTATTTACAGCAGTTATTATTTAGAAATAAAAAAAAATGCAAACAAAACCAAACATTTTAATACTAGGCTTTTGAGTGCCCCCTTCCACAGGGGTCCTGGGTAATCAGTCACACTTTCCCCCCGCACTGTGTGTAACTGCAGACTCCACGACTCCTAAACAAACACACTTAAACAAAAATTAATTTCACTTAATCAGATGAGACTCAATGGCTGGTTAACCCAAATAATAAGTCTCTCTGAGGTGTCCTCCCTCTGCCTGTCATCAGTACAGTAGCAGTGTTATGCTGGCAGTTATTTGTGTGAACAGGTGGGCTGGTCTCAGTAGGTGAGTGATCCTCTTTCTCTGCCCCTGCAGGAGCCGGGATCAGGGCAGGTAGGGGACCTGGACGTGCATCCACACCCACGAAGGATGCTCTGAACTGAGAAACATCTGCTGAAGAGTCCCCCCTAAACGTAGCTATGGTAAGAATCCAACACAGAGAGCAGCTATCCAGATTTTATTTAGGTTTATAAATCCCAGAAGAGTTTTGTTTTCTGTAGTTACTGGTTGTACCTGTTGGTTACGTTAATGTCTTTCCCGCACTACCAGTTTGTAATTCTCTCTCTAGAGTGCAGAGCACTGAGACTAAAGTGGAACAAACCTAATTGTGTGTGCAGGAGCAGCCTAATTGTTAAGGAGATTAAGGTGGAATGTTGAATTGAATCCCAGCATTAATATTTGATGGCTAAAGCTGTCCATAGGGGGCTCACAGTGTGTGAGCAACTCACAGATGGAGTCAGAGGAAGATCTCTGTCTCCTCCTGTCTGAATATCAGTGATGGAGAGACAGAGCAGCAGATTGTCTTTCTTATAGCGTTGTCACGCTACTGGAATTTCTAACTTTGGTGCAGTACTTTTAACAGTATCGATATTCAATGACATTGATGGCATACAAGTTAAAAGTTTTCATTAAAAGATTAGTATAACAAGATCAAAACACAACAATGACAACTTTTAAAGCAGAGAACAGCTGAATGACTGTCTCGGTGTATTGATCCTGCAGAAAATGTGTATTGAAAATGTTTCAGTATTCACAATCAGTATGTATCAATAAATCCATATTTTTGACAATACTGATTTTTAATGTTGCAAATGCTGTACAAATTGATAAGCACCACAGTATCAATAACATCTTCTTCTAGTATTAATATATTGCACAATATCTGCTGAGGTATGAAATCACTTGTAGTTTATACTACGTTAGTTGCATTATACTATCATTATACTATATGGTTACATGAGTTCACATTTTTTCGGGTGCACTCACTTTTATTTAAACTTTTACACCACAAGTTAAAAACAAACAAACAAAAAGCCCTGCGTGACATGTCACCTCTACAAGTAGATATTGTACTTGCAGAAAAGACATGAAGTTCTACTAAAGTGAAAGTAAACAGCAGCCCCCAAAAAAACACTAGAAGTTTCTGTCAGTGTTTGATGATGGGTATGATTTATGGATGTGATCTCTCTATGTGTCGCTAAAACACATCCAGTTTAAAGCTTGATTTTTAATTTTTTTTTTGGCGCAGAGTATGTGTAATATTAAAACGGGCCCTAAAGTTTGAGGATGATCAAAACATCAAATTTAAAATGAAAGAAAAACAAAGTAATCTTTACGTTTGAGAATCCTTTACCACCAACTTACACTTACACTAGTAATTAATGATTAATAATAGCCGTTTTTTTCCTTTGTAGATTGGCACATTGAGGCACAGCGTCATAAATCTTTCTTTCAGAGATCATTTCAAATCTGGCCTGTTGTTACATGTCACAAGAAAATGTGAAGCTTAATCTTTAACGTCTGTGTTTTGTCTTCAGCTGTGAGACAGATTAAGCTACATATGAGTAGGTATTTTGCTCTGTAACCATCGGATGTTTATTTTGTGTAAGGATGTAATGCACAATCTTATCAGACTCCGTGCAGCAAACACACCCCCATCACTCTCCCTGCACTCTGATTTAATCTGTCCATCCTCTTACCTATTTTGCCCTCTCCTCCCTTTTCTGTTTTCTCCATCTTTTTCCATTTCGCATTGCCTCCATTGATTTTTCTGTTTGTTTTTCCAGCTGATTATGTCCCTGTACTCTGATTCGCCGGTGGGCACATTGCTCTCTGCGCTTTAATTGGACATTTAATTAGATCACAGTTTTAGTTCAATTAGACTCAGAGGTGTTGGGAAAAGGATATAGAGGGTAGAGGAGAAAGTCCCCAAGCTGGTCTCCCTCCTCGTTCTCTCCACACCTCTTCTCACTCCTTTTCTTCGTCTGTCTCTTTCTGTCCGCCTTGCAACCCCCCCCCCGAGCGTGGCTCATTAGTGACATAATGGGATGACACAAAACACACAGCTCCCTTAACTCTCAGAGTGTCTCAAGGAACATCTAAACCACACACACACACACACACACACACACACACACACACACACACACACACACATTGTGACTATATCAGCTGACCGTTGCAGATGTTTTTTTGGGTGTTTCTGGATGATCTCTTCCTCTCATTTGAAACATGAGCAAAGGTGTTTTGAGACAAAGCCTGAGTGTTATTAGTGCCTCTGATTAATCTGCAGCTCTGCCTGACAGTCTGCCAGTCACAGTAGCATCGACCAGCCCACACACACACACGCACACGCGCGCGCGCACACACACACACACACACACACACCACAAACATTAACAACATGCTGGGCAGAACCCTATCGACTCAGCGGAGTGCTCCGGTATGATATCACTACACCTAATGAGACTAAGATAAGCCTCATTACCAGCAGCGCTCGCTTACATGCCAGTCAAACGCAGGACTATTCTGCACCAGTTTTAGCTCCCCCACGGTTCCGCCCTCTTCCCCCTTTTGTTGTCATAGTTCTCACACAGAGCTCTGACTCTGAGCGTAAACAACACGCTGCCCCAGTGGGCCAAAAACACATGGGCAAATGTAAACACACACACCCAGACGTATGCGGATATGCACACACTTGCGCTCAGGTGTAAGTCCGCAGAGGACACAAGTCAATCTCTGAGTCCCTTGGGCAATCACACACACACACACACACACACACACACACACACACACACACACACACACACACACACACACACAACCTCCGTTTCTGACTTCCTCCACCCTCAGGAGACAGATAGAGAACCAACCATGACTCAACACACACACATTCAACAACTAATACCTAGGTGCATCTATTTGAGGTTGTTTTGAGTCTTTTTTTTGGTAATGTTGTGTCTTATTAAGGTCATTTTTTTGTCTCAGATATTTTTGTGTCTTATTGAGGTACTTTTGTGTCTTTTTTTAGGTAGTTATTTGTCCTATCAAGGTCATTTTATGTCTCTTTGGGAGTACTTTTGCTTGACTTTTTTGGTAATTTTTCTGCCTCTTTGAGATAGATTTTTGCCTTTTTGGTAATTTTGTGTCTTTTTCAGGTAGTTTTGTTCATTTTTTGGTAATTTAATATCTCTTTAAGGTAATTTTGTGTCTTAAGAAGGTAATTTAGTGTCTTAAGAAGGTAATTTAGTGTCTCTGAGGTCATTTTGTGTCTTAATGAGGTCATTTTGTTTTTGTTTTTCTTTCTCCAGTTAACTTTGCTCTTAATGTACAGGAATTAAACATTAAATATAAAAAAATAAAAACAAATAAAAACAGAAAATTATAGATTTACGTATGTACAAGCCCTAATTAAACAATTTTTAGCTAATATATACAAGCCCATGTGCGTAATAGTGCAATTACAAGGAGTGTAAAGATAAACCTAAACAGGATAACAAATGTAATGATGTGGAAATTTAACTTAAAAAGTGTCTTACTGAGGTAATTTTGTACTTCTTTGAGGTAATTTTGTGTCTCTTTCTGGTAGTTTTTTTGTCTCTTTGAGTTAGTTCTGTGTCCTGTTGAGTTGATGTTGTGTTTGTGTTGTCTTTTTTGGTAATTTTGTGTCTCCTTGAGGTAGATTTGTGTCACTGTGTAGTTATTCTGTGTCCCTCAAGCAGTCGCACACACACACACACACACACACACACACACACACATCCTACACATCATATCTGCATTTGTCCCCCTCTCTATATGCATATATATGTGTGCATGTATATACGGTTTGGGTGTGAACCACAGGCAGGGGTGTTTTAGCCACAGGCGTCTCTACCTGACCCCCGTGGCTGTGAGATTGACAGCTGTGGTCCCGCCTAATTGCATTACTCTCCCAGGTGATTGGCCCACACCCCGGGGGCTCATTTGTCAGGATGCATTGCGGTAATGATGTAAATTAGCCGATCTATGTGTCACTCAGCCTTCTCGCCCCCCGCTGATTGGCCCCGCTGTGCCCCAGGGCCCAGCCCCCAGCTGAGGGAGCCAGCTCATTGGTCCTTTGGGATCCATGAAGTCCCCCAGAAATAGGGCTGCGCAGATTGGGCATCCCTGTGGGCTGATATTATCCTTCCTCCCACCTCTTTAGCTGTCAGTCAAAAGCCGGGGATTGATCCCTGCAGCCTCTATCTCCTAACTGAGACACACACCCAAACGCACACAGAGACATGTAGGTGGTAAAGGCACCGGTAATAGCCCCATGTTGGCTGAAAGCCTAAAAACACTTTATTATAACTATATAAACTTTATAAAGATATGAGTATATATAAAGTGTGTGTAGGTTTGTGCGTGTGTGTGTGTGTGTGTGTGTGTTTGTTTGTCTAGAATTGAAATAAAGGCCACAGGCTCAGGCTCTGTTCCCCACTGCTTACCCAGCATGCCTCAGCTATGTCCTCTATCAAAAGCAGACACCTTCATAGTGACAGACAGTTAAAGAAACAAATAGACACTGTACACAAGCACACACACGCACACACACACACACACACACACACTTTGACTCCCCGGTTTCTTTGCCTGTCTGTCTCAATAGCATCAATTGAAGTGTTGGTTGCAGTCCGGTGTGTGTGAGGAGGCAGCGGTGTGTGTTACGGCTCTCCTGTAGTGTTGCTGAAAGGTTTGGCGGGAGTTTCTGGATTCTTTGTCAAACTGGCGGCGGTTATATGAAGCCGAATATGAATAAAGACTAAATAATGTCAGCATCAGCATGAATCGATACTTATACAGATGCACAATCACAAGGTCTGGACCTCCGCCCGTGATCAATAGCTTACTCTGAGTTATTGTCTTCGTATTAACAAGCGGAGTGCTCCCTGAGGAACACGTATGAATGGCTAAATGAGACCACTCCAAACCTCTCAACGGGACCCGGTGTTGTTTTTACACCCTCCTTTGTTTGAGTTCAGACACGGCATCGCAAGAGCCTTTTTAGCCAAATTTGGATGCACTGTAGGTGTTTCCAAAACACTCAGGTCCTCATGAAACTCTAATTGCCCGCTCTTGGCAATATGAATGTCCCTCACATAGATTCAGATATCGACTTGTGTCCCTTGTGTCACTGTTTGGCCAAATTATTATTTTTTCCCTGCGTCTCAGATTATTCATCAATCAATTCATATTTTTATTGTGGCAACTGGGGGCTTTTGTATTGACTCCAAAAAAACGCAGAAAAATAATTCGACAAAAGTAAAGGGAAAGTTTGGAATGAGATCTCATCAAGAAGCAGTTAATGTCAGTCGTCTGTTTCAGAGGCACCGGTGGATTATAAAGCAGCGGGCCCCTGAGCACAGATATGAGAAAGGCCCCATCACCTCTCAGGACACGCAGACTTTGTTGTGGTTTTTGCACCTCTTTGTAGTCGTTAAATGCATCTTTTTATAGATTTTATCTTCTTGTTGTGGTTTTGTGCCTCTTGCGCCCTTTTTGTATCATGTTATTGTGGTTTTGTGGCATTTTGTAGTAAATATATGCATTGTTTTTTCTTTTTCTTTTCTTTCAGGTCATTTTGTGTCTCCTTGTGGTTGTGTTGTGTCTTTTTTATTGTTTTGTCTCTCTCTGCTAATTTTATATCTCTTGACATAATTTTGTATCACTCTCAGGTGTCTTTTTTTTATTGGTTTTGTGTCACTTTGCAGTCATTTTGTGTCTTGTGGCTGTTTTGTGTCTCTTAGGGGTAATTTTGTGTCTCTCTGACATATTTTTCTATCTTCTTGTGGCATTTTTGTGTGTTTTTGTAGTCATTTTGTCACTTTGAGGTAATTTTGTATCTTATAGGGGTAATTTTGTGTCTCTTTGATGAAGTTTTGTGTCTTTTTTGGTTGCACTGTGTCAGTGAGTCAGTGTGTCTCTTTGAGATAATTTTGTGTCTTCTTTGACATAGTTTTGTCTTCTTGTGGTTGTTTTGTTTTTTGTACTTACTACTTTTGTATCTCTATGAGGTCATTTTGTGTTTGTTTGTTTTTTGGTAGTTTTGTGACACTTTGTAATCATTTTGTGTCTCCTTTTGTTTCTGCCTCATTTTGTTGTGAACATATGCGTCATTTATAGTTTTGCGTCTCTTTGATGTAGTTTTGTGTCTCAGATAGTTTTGTGCTTTTTTGGGCATTTTTGGGCAACTTGGTGTCTCTTTGAGGTAGTTGTGCTTGTTTCGTGTCTCTTTGTAACCCTTTTGTGTAGCTTTGCAATATGTCACAGATTTTGTGTCTCTTTTACGTTTCTTTGTATCTCTTAGAGGTCATTTGAGTCTCTCCTTGATAGTTAAATATTATTTTGAGTGACATTTTACAAGTGAGGGCTGGTGGGGCTGGACGCTTTGGGTCCCTGGGCCTGTGTCCTGTAGGCTGGTTCAGTAATCCATCCATATTTAGAGGATGTTAACATCATGATGTCACTCTTCATAACAGTGCGGCCAAGTCATCTCTTCTATTTCTGCATGTGTTAGATATTAGTATTTTCAGACTGCGTGTGTGTGTGTCGCATGCACACACATTGCTGACTGAGTAATCACTGTAAATTAGAGATGTTTAGAGATGTTTGTGGTTGGTTTCGGCAAAGCCCCTGTAAAAACTCTCTCTCACGGAAAATAACTTCCCATGACGTGGGATATCATGTGCCAAACACACATACACACAAACACACACACCTTTATGTGCCGCACCTACCATCTTTCTTTACGCTTTCTTTGCAGTAAATGTACTAACTAACCTGTTTAAAGTCACTGCCACAACTTGGCAGAGCGTGAGAAAGCAGCGAGCATGATGGGTAATTGCCATGCTGCACGCAGTGTCTACAGGAGCGCACTTTATGAGGTGATGGCGGGCGGAGGGAGAGGGGGATGAGAAGGAAGGATGGAGGACACCGGTGTATTCCCTCCTCCCTGCATATTGTTCTGTTTTCAAAGTTTTCAGGACTGTGATCGCAGTAATGAGCCCGCCTATACCTTATCAATATTTCCTATCAGTTGTATAAAACTGGTAGCATGAATCAATCTAGTGACGAATAATGAAACGTTTTGGAGAAATCTCAGATTGTGGCATGAGTTTGTGCCTCCAGCGTTTATGTGTTTAGGGGCAATAATTGATTTCTGTGTTGTGCCCCGCAGGGCTTGTCCCACATCTCTAAACACACACAGACACAGACACAGACACACACACACACACACACACACACACACACACAGCAAGGCATGCTGCAGTATTAATGAGACATGAATAAGACATGAAGAGAGACCCCCCTCTTACACACTCACACAGGGTCTCCCCCTCCCCAGCTGCTTCCTGTCTGCAGATTACCCAGCTTTCACTGGGCTCTGGTTAAGTGGGGCCAGGAAGAGATTTAGCCCCCACAGCATGAGCAGACACACACACACACACACACACTCCCTTCTGTAAGCAAATATTGGAAAGTATCTGTTTTATTGTGTGGCTGACCAGCTAACAGCTTCAGGTCTCTGGTATCTACCTGGGATATGATTGATGTTTAAAGATAATGCATTTATTTTTAGTCCTGTATCACTCCAAACCAAACCAAAACGGCGTACTTTTACAATGATATGAAGTGAAAATGGTTGTAAATGTTGTATATAATGTTCTACAAAGCAAAGATGTGCTCAGCTGAGATCTGATATTTCACCTTTGATTGATGAAACTGGACGATATGTGTAATCTAGAAGAAGACATTTCTGTCCAACCAGTGTATACAGGATATATAAAAACAGTTCCATTTTGTTTTCTACTGTCCTTTTTAGTGTAGCAGAAAGATAAAAATAGATATGGATTTTGTATATATGGAAGATTCATAAAGACAATGACATCTGTCTATAGAAATTATCCAGTTATCTGGAGAAAGTCTAGGAGAAAAAAGAGGCTTCTTTATCAAGATTATCTCTAAATGTTTGATAGTTTCTTGTTTGAACAGTTAATTTTGGATGTTGTTTTTTTTTTTTAATCTTTTTTTCCCTTTTCTTTTCCACATAGTTTTGCACATGCAAGACTGGAAGATCGTTGTGGAATGACATTTGTCTTAACTTGAATGGGCAAAAAAGCCTTAACACTTAAATAAAAATGAATTTTGAATGGTGTCTGGAAAATCACCTGAAAATAAGAGTCATTGTGTTTTCCATACCTTAGAATGAGGTGTATGCAGCAGGTCCTCGTCCACAGATTCCAACATGTTGATAGGATCGAATGCATTTTCACAACAGCCACTGGAGTAAGAAGCCGCTTCATGATGAGCAGCATCTGAAAAACACATTTTTATTGTGAAACTGCTATTCAGCATTTTTGCCAGTTTAAATCACCTGATTTGTATGTTTTGGAGAGGAAGAGACCTTTGCGGATAATTCAGCTCAATCCGGATGTTTTTGTGGGTCTGTAAACACAGCACAGGCAGAAATCATCATGAGTTCTTTTATCCATCTGCAGCAGTTTGACGAGCTTGAGTTGCGGGATGGATAATTGATCTGTCGATCTGGTCGGAGCCAATCAGATCGATGGAGCAGCTAGACCCAGTTGTAATCAGCGTTTGAATTTAATGGCACCTGACGTTCTGCTGCTCCGTCTGTGCCCACAGTGCGTTCTGCACTCTGACAGTGTGGTGCAGTCAATAACCGAACGAAATATATATTCCAACAATTCTACTGATGAACGGTCCAGCTCCAAAAAAAAATAAAATCAGTTCGGGTGGGAGATGTTTTGATTGTGGCACGTTGCCACAAATAAATGAATGTGTGAAATTATAATTGGGGTGTTTCAGCTGGTTGAAATCTGCAATCCCCCCTGCTGAACGCAACAATATCCCCTAAATCTTACATACTGCTCCTTTCAGTAATTTTTTCTTTCAATTCTTGTTGTTTTCGCAGACTGGGAGTGATTTTGACATTTCCAGCTTAACCTATTTCAGTAGTAGAAGCCATTTAAATGTGGCTTACTCCAGCATCATTCATGAATGACTTAGAGTGACAGTTGGGCGTGTTTGGGGGTAAATGAATGGTAAAGAAGCAGTCTAGACTCAGCTTAGTGTCACCGTGTTTAACAGCTGAGTTTATGTTTCTGCAGGTTGAATTGTGACCTTCCATATGTTTCTGTTTCAGGCCTCAGCAACGTCCAGCCCGGGACCTGCGTCTCTGGGCTCACAGGTTCATGCTGCAGCTGTCAACGGAGACCGGAGCGCCCTCCTCAAACTCATCACAGGTAGACAACCAGCCTCTAAACATATTACAGGTTTATCTTTTACCACATCAACTGCACATCACAGGTAGAGCACACAGAGCCATCAAAACAAACACACAGGGTTTAGCTCACATTAATGTGTAGCAATGTGGAGTTTTTTTCTATAAGGAGCATCTCTTTGCATTCGCCCTGTTTATAAAAAGGTGAGAGTGCAGGGACAGCTGCAGCAGCTGGTGGGAGATTTGGGTTTTGCTCAGAGAGACGACTGCAGAGCAGGTGCTCGTCAGCATGGAAGCTGGAACCGAGGTCCTCCTGCTAAAAAAGGATGGTCCACCCTTCTGCGAAAGAAATGACATTATGTGGACATTCAGCCATTTTGATTTTTAATCTTGAATATAACGAAAATTGAGTCCTGCTCAGGTTAAGAATAGAAATGTCTGCAAAAAAAAAAGAAAAAATTAAGTAAGGCCACGAGCTATTGTCATTAACTACTTAAAACAAATTGGATTGATTTCTTTAATAAACAAGGTTACAAGAAAGTTAGCACAAAAAGAGAAAAAAACAGTAAATTACCTTAAAAATCTGCTAAAATATAATAATAATAATGAGAATTTTTTTAAATAAAAATAACTTGAAACATAATTTTAGATATAAAATTCTAATAATTATTTATTATTTAATGTTGATCCATGATCCATGTTTCAAATGGTTAAAGGAATACTTCACTCACAAAATGACCATTTGTAAATCAGAAAGTCATGCTGTTGTACCTTGAACTTGTTGTTTTACCTGCATGCCTCCACAGAAAACTTATATTATGATTGATTAGCAACCATGTTTATTTATTAATTTTATTTTTATTTATCCTTTATTTAGCCAGGAAAATACCATTGAGATAAAAGATCTATTTTTCCTGAGAATTTTGGTTGAGAAGGCAGCACGATCAGCATAATCAGTTACAAACACAAAAAGTAAAATACAAAAGTAGTGAAGGCAGAGGGGTATACCAGCCATACCAGCAACATCCATACACATTCCACCTGGAGTCAAGGACTATATAAAGCAGCAACATGTTTCCTTCAAGGAATTTTTAAAAGACTTTTTAAAAAGCTCAAGGAAGGGAGTTCTTCTAAGGTAACAACATATTTAAGCTTATTCCATGCCCAGGGTGCATATGAAGTTAAAATAGTTTTACCAAGATCTGTGGACACCCTGGGGACATTTAAAAGAAGACGCTTTGTCTAACAACAGCAAACCTATATCGAAACATCCGTTCACAAACTCTCACAGTCCCCTGCAGTATAACCTGAGTCTTATTTATTTCAGTGTTAGGCTCAGTTCTTCCCAAACACATGCAATTTCTCTAAAACCTTGCTTTTAAAACTAAACTGAGAGTGAAACTTAGCTTCACTTTCTTCAAAGCCAGACTCGAAGACTGAGGTTGTTTAGGGACACTAACCCAATTAGGAGTTATTTGTGAACAGATGATTTGATAGTTCTCCAATTAATCATAAATTAATATGCTTGCCTTTTTCCATGGAAAAAAGAGGGGGGAAAAAGAATCGTAGTTATGTTTTAAACTTTTTACAAACTGAAAAAAATGCCTGAGTGCATTATTGTAATGTTTTGTGTGAACATGACCAACAATAAGTAACAGTAACAATGACCATATATAAAACTATTATTTATATTTATATATTGTGGAGCCCTGATATAGAGAGCATCAAATGATCAACATAAATTCTCTTTGCAAGGATGCAATGTGTTCCCCAGGTTATCAGTGTTATAGTATTTCCTTATGACGACTTCCAGCTGCCCCCAAATAAATTGACTAATTTAGAAAAGTGGAAGAGGAACTCCTATTAAACAAAAGCAGTAAAAGACTGCATTTTAAGTACACAGAGGCCTTTTAAAAAACAGTTTTAAGACAAATTCCAACACAAGCCACATAATTGTACTTCAACACTTATTGACCCAGATCTTGATCTCTATTAACGCTCACTCTCTGACTGTGCTGTGTGTGTATGTGTGTGTGTGTGTGTGCGTGTGCAGCAGAGCCGTCACTGCGGGACCGTGAGGACCAGTTTGGCCGGACCCCTTTGATGTACTGTGTGCTGGCCGACCGCCTGGATTGCGCAGAGATTCTGTTGAAGGCCGGCGCATCGGTCAACAAGACGGACCATAGCCAGCGGACCGCTCTGCACCTTGCCGCACAGAAGGTGCCACAAATATACACATAGACATACGCACAAATGCTGCACATATTTAAGCTCTTTTTTATGGCATAAAGTTGACGACGTGAATGTGGTGTTTATAAATTTGGAATGAATATGAAGACAAAATGTGATCTCATAGAGGTTTAATGGCAAAAAAAGCTTTGACAGTCCATAAGCTGCAGTGGGAAGCCAGTGCCCCCTAGTGGCTGTAGTTATAGCTTTAGGGCTTATGGGGGGGAGTGGAGGGGGGTGTCAACTGATTTATAGTCCCACCACATTGGCATTATAGCCAGGAGTTTCACTTACACACATTCTTAGAAATAAAGAATTATTCTGCATGAAGAAAAATCTTGTTTCACAGCATTTTGGACGGTAAAATTCTGAAAGAAGAGCTGCATAATGTTCTTATCCCTGCAGTCTAGACTGAGAAACAGTCAGAAGAGACAAGATAATAAATGAGACGGGGTGTTCGGTTCTCTCTCGAGGGATGGAGAAGGGGAACAGTGGGATGTGGTGCTAATTATATCGCTTTACAACTCATTTATTTATTGGTGGCGTCTTTTATGGGAGTGTACTGATACAGGATCATCATATCACTGAAGAGAGAGGGGAGGTAATAGGTTATTGGGCTCTGTCACATAGCTGGAGAAAGAAAGTGTGTGTGTGTGTGTGTGTGTGTGTATTGGGGATGCTAGTGATGGGAAGCCCTGTCTCTTTGACATCTGATCAATAAATGGCTGAGACAGGAAGAGAGGCCAGGGATTACCGATCTAATTGGACTGAGAATAGGGAGGACGGCAACACGGCAACACACACACACACACACACACACACACACACTCACACTCTCACAGTCTAGATGCATACTCACACACAAGATAGATCCGTCAGATTGTGGCATTGTGGTTGCAGGATGGCAAATATACAAAACACACTGACATGTGGACATGGTCATGCCGTGTGGACACACACACACACCTTGCCGTCCGCTGACAGTTGTTGCGCAATACATGACCGGAAGGCTCGGTGGTGAGAGACCGAAACTGAGGATGATGATGATGATGAGGATGTAGAAGGGACGACAGGCAGAGTTTACTGTTTAACAGCTCATCACAGACGCTGAACTGAGAGGCAGGAGGAGCGAACAAAGATGGATGACCTGAAGATTGAACCAGACACAGCTAAAAGCCTGGGGGTGTGTGTGTGTGTGTTGTGTGTGTGTTGTGTGTGTGTGTGTGTGTGTGTGTGTGTGTGTGTGTGTATGTGTGTGAGGGAGAGAGAAAGAGAGAGAGATATCTGCTGGTTCATGACTAATATTGACAGGGTTCCCACAGTCATTAAAATCCTGCAAAAATGAGAAATTATAAAAACTGTTTTCCACCTGGAAATGATTTGAAATCTATATAATGTTTTATGAAAAGTTTTGAAAATATGTTTTAAAAAATCCCAAAACATGTCTAAGGTTACATGAAAGACTTATCCGCAAATGCCTGAAAGTATGGATGGATTACTGAACCGGTCTACTACTGAGCACAGGCCTGAGGCCCAAAGTGTCACTGACTCAAAAAACCCACAAAAAGATAAGAAAAACCAAAAAGTGACACAAAACATCCAAAAAAGACGCAAATCTACCTTAAATAGACAAAAATGACCTCAATGAAAACGAGATGACCTCAAAGAGACACAAAACTACCATAGGAGTTCACAAAATAACGACACAGGCTCCAGCACCCCTTGGCCTTCCCCTGCAAAATGTCACTCAAATTAACATGTACTGACCACCACAAAGTCTGTGTGTCTTGGTCCTATGTAGGAGAGGTGGTGGGGCCCTTTGCACATCTGTGCCCAAAGGCCTATTTTCTGATAATCCGCCCATGCTGGAAAGTGCGTGCTCAACATTGTATGACTTTCAAACAGCAAATATAACACATGGCTCCACTGAGAGGCTGACCCTACAAAGCTGGATGTGGGCTCTGCACCAAAATGAAGGTCGCGGCTCTGGTAAGGCATGTTAAAGGAAAAAGCATCAAGACTGACACTAGAGACCAAAACTGCTTTTTGTACCAAGCTGTAAACAAATTTATTTCTGTTGTAAAGTCGAGCATTTTAACATGGGAGACTGTAGAGAAGCCCAGTAATGTGTCCTAAAACCCACAAAACAGTTAGCATTTCAGCACCTCCATTTCCCTCGTCTCAAAGTCAATGTTTTTTTTTTTAATGTTTTTTTGTATCGAAGCCTGAGATAACGTCCGTGATCAACACAAACTGAAGAGACTTTTACGTTTTGCTCTGCAACAAACAAAAAATACAGCAGACCCACTCACAAACTTTTTATGCGTCTCAAAAAATACAGTTGCTAACACACATGGCTAAATAAAACTACAGAACGTCATCACGCCGAACACGACTTTACAGTCTCATAGGGGTAACAACACGACTGTAGTGTGCTTCGTTTTAGCCTAACAATAGTTTTTTAATTCTGGTGATTGTATTAAAGCTTCAAAGATCCTGAGAGTGGTTTTCATTTATGAAGATTTTCTTGCTGAACATAAATGTGCAAGTATCATAATTGTTTGTTTACCACAGAGCTTTTTTCTACAATAATCCAAAATTCAATGGAAAAATTCCATAGGCTTTTTACAAGGGGACCAGCGCAATGTCAACGTCTGAATCAACCGAGGGAAAACGTCATCCCTGGAGCACTCTAATGGGACTAACTCTGTTTGCAGCCAGCCTCAAGTGGCCATTCAATGAACTGCAGCTTTTATCACATTGGCATTGTCTTCATTTTTCAGCCTCAAATGTTGCCACTTGGTAGAAACCCTGTATTAAGGTGAATTGGTGTTTTCTGAGCAAATTTTGCTTGTGTGTCGCAGGGTAATGGGCGCTTCCTGAAGCTGCTGCTGTCCCGGCGTGCTAACTGGCTACAGAAAGATTTAGAGGAGATGACCCCGCTACACCTGGCCACCCGACACCCCTCCCCGAAAGCCCTCGCCCTGCTGCTCAAACACATCGGACCTGGAGAGGTTGACACACAAGACAAGAACAAGGTACTAAATAACACACAAAAAAGTTGTCAGGAGGTTGTTTCGCCATGTTTCACTAGTAGTTCCACGAGCCCTCCTTCAATTATGACGTCGCATGGAGGCTACTTGGAGAGTGGAAAGAAAGCGGGTGGGGGATTGAAACGAAATATACCTGTCCCCGTTGACTTTCAGCCCGACTATTACAGATCGACAGCCAGTTGCAGGATTAACGCTGTACTGCTTTTTATAAACAATCAGGAAGACATACAAATATACAAATATAAAGCAAATACCTGCCGACTCCTTTTTTTGAGCTCTCTGCGGATAAATGCAGTAAATCGGCAGTCATTTGGTAATAAGCTGCATCAGTTTCCAGTTTAAACATTTCTGAATGGGATCTATGTCATGATTATCAAAGCTATTATTTTTATGGGCTCATGATATCTTGCAAAACATAATTTTTTCCATGTTTTACAGATAATATTGGGAATACAGAAGTAAAACAATCAGAACAGGACAAAATACTTAAATATTAACTGCAATTAAATACATGTCTCACTAAAATATCAAGCAATGACATTTTCTACATGTAAAGCTACCTGAACAGACCTATAAAAAATATATGAAAAAGTTAAACTGAAAAGCGGCAGATAGTGATTATATATTTCTTTTAAATTTAGCAATTTATTCATTTTTTCCTTCTTCTGTGGTGAAACCGGAATTTTTTGAAAGGATTTTCCTGCAACAAATGCATAACTGCAATGCATTTTGGGTTATATACACCTCTAGAGTTGACCATTGTTTTTCACTCACTCCCTCAGCCCTCTAAGACTCGATTTTACCAAGTTCAGTTTTTGACACGATTGGTATTTGCCCCCTTAAGATGTGAAAGTGCCGAGGGGAGGTGAACGAAGTTTTGGAACTCAGTGTTTGTCTTCCTGATTTTCCTCAGTCAGAAGGTCTAGGCGTCTCACCAATAATCTGCACAGAGATAACTGACCGACTGACTGAAGATTGTGTGTTAGAAGCAGGAATTTGACGTCATACACTCATAAACCCAGAAATGCCCACAAACACTGTCTCCTTTGTCTGTCGGAGCTGATGTGCATCTGACATCAGTAGTTAGTTTTGTAATAATCCAATATGCATCATCGTGTCAGATGACAGTGGTTTTCGGCAAATCTCAGAATAGCTCAGAAGCCGTCATGGCAACCTTATCTGGGTTACAATCTCAGCTCCCTGCTTGATCTTCAATATGAGCTTTGTGCAGCACATTGTCCTCATATTTAATATCAAAGTAAAGTAAAACGTAAATGGAGACATTAAACCTGATTTTACAACAGTCCCCTCTGTTTAAAACTCCAGTCATCATTTTTGGCTCTTCCTTTTCATCTTTTTTTCACTTTCTGTGTGTCCAGCAAACTGCCCTCCACTGGTCAGCGTTTTTTATAACCGACCTGAGCACGTCCGCCTCCTGATCAAGCACGACTCCAACATTGGCATCCCAGACAGCGAGGGCAAGATCCCTTTGCACTGGGCAGCGCACAGTCAGGAGCCCAGCGCCACACAAACTGTCCGCTGTATACTGGTACACACTATGTTGCACACACACACACACACACACACACACACACACACACACTCAAGTGAATCATCATCCTTCATCATCACCACCTGTCAGCCTGCATGTCTGTTTCTCTTCTGTGGTTGTCTTGTGTTTCTGTTAAAGGAAGCGGCTCCGACTGAGTCCCTGTTAAACTGGCAGGACTACGAGGGGCGGACACCACTGCACTTTGCTGTCGCCGACGGTAACGAGGCAGTAGTAGAGGTGCTGACGTCTTACGAGGGCTGTAATGTGACAGCTTATGATAACCTCTTCAGGACGCCGCTGCACTGGGCCGCTCTGCTCGGTGAGTGAACGCACGGCCTGGATGTGACCCCACATCAAGCCGAGTGACAGTGACACACTGACACAAAGGATGTCATGTGGAAATCATGACCAATTTCCCCAAAACACAATTCTAATTAGACAAATTTTTACGCTGGTCAGCTGAGTTAAGCCAAAATGGACCAGTCATTACCCGCATACTTGTAGCCACGCCTGCAGCGTGTCTCAAGGGAGGGTAATGTTTGTCTGTCTGTTGGTCCATCACTTGGTCGAGACGGAAATATCCCAACAGCTATCAGATGAACTGTAGAGCTGCGACTGACTTTTTTTTTATTCAGCTGATTATTATTTTCCGATAAATCTATTTATTATAGAATAAAGATGTGAGCATATTGAATTATTTTATAACATCTTATAGTTGAGTGTTGTAAGTGTATGTAACCTTTTTTTATGTAACTACATGTATGTATATACTGTATATACTATATGTTCATATATGAATATGTATATATACTGTATACACTATGTGTATATATGTATGTATATACTGTATGTTCATATATGTATATGTGTATATGCTGTAAATACTAGGTTTGTATATATGTATGTATACTATATGTATACTATACTATATATGTATATATACTATATGTATCTGTATGCTGTCTATGTAATCTTAATGTAACACAGTGTGACATTTACCTCTTTGTCTTCTTTTTACCACAACTCTTACTGTATGTACATTATTGTGTGAATAATGTACATTATTGCAGTATAAATATAGTTTAAAAAAACTCTACCTCTCTAAACCTGTTTTTTAGCACCTCACAAAGAGTAACACAGTGCTTGGTTATCGTGTAAACGGTGACAGTTAACTTATGTTGACTTGAGGTGGTATTATTTTTGCTTTTCTGTTAACAGCTTTGTAAAGTAAACTGAAAAAAATATATAAGGTGCCTTTGTAAGAGAGCATAGCTGAATAGAGCAGTTGTCTCAGGTTTTTTTTTGTCATTGTTTGTCACCAACACCTCCCACTAGTGTAAACATGTGTTTTTCAGGTCATGCCAGAATCGTCCACCTGCTGTTGGAGAGAAACACATCAGGCACTATTCCCTCTGACAGCCAGGGAGCAACGCCGCTGCACTACGGTGCTCAGAGCAACAACGCTGTGAGTGTTACACACAAAGTTGGGAAACCCGCTGAGTCAGCGTCATGCACCCTTATGCAAAATAGTTGTTGATGATGAGATACAGTTGTCCCATCCTGTTTGTTCACTGTCCTAATGTCTTTCTGCCTGTAGGAGACAGTGGGTGTGTTTCTGTCCCACCCCTCTGTGAAGGATGAACCTGATCTGGAGGGGAGGACAGCATTTATGTGGGCCGCCGGAAAGGGCAGTGATGATGTCATCCGCACCATGCTGGCCCTCACTCCTCACATTGACATCAACATGGCCGACAAGTACGGAGGCACCGGTGAGCATCTGAGGAACGAGAGGAATTGATGCTTCTCTTAACCACTTTCACCCACTCTACCCAACATAAACGCCATGGCCATTATATTGTACACAAACACGTACACACACACACGTTTATCTTGCGTTTGTTTTTGTGCCTCCACACCGGCGAAAGGCGTGGCCGGAAGCATTATTTTTTTGTTTGTTCGTTCATCCCATTCTCATGATCACATTATCTCATTATATCATCATAGGAATTCCTTCTAATTTGGCACAAACGTGCACTTGGAAATTATCTTTCAAATTTGGCACAAACGTGCACTTGGACTCAGCACTGATTAGAAGTGATTCGATTTTAGTGATCAAAGGTCAAGGTCAGTGTGACCGTGGATTTGTCTAATTCTGGTGATGCAATATCTCAAGAGCACTTGGAGGGAGTTTCTTCAAATTTGTCACAAATGTCCAATTGAACTTAAGAATTAACTGATTAGAATTTGATTGTTTAAAGTCAAAGGTCAAGGTCACTTTGACATCACAAAACATGTTTTTGGCTATAACTCAAGAATTCAAATGCTAATTATGGCAAAATTTTACAATGTCTAATAAGATATAATGATAATAGGATAATATTTCATCTAAAAAAGGTGAAAGGTCAACTTCACAGTGACATTGTAATGTTTTGCAAAACCACTTTTCTGGTCCACCCTGAAACTGTGCTGGTTGTAGAGATCGTCTGTACTGCATTAAGGTGTTGGGAAGCATCCACATTTTCACAGACATGGTTCAAACTGTAAGTGTCACTTGACAGGTGCACGGAGGCATGCGACCACGAGGTGGTAGTTCTAGTTTCACAGTCTGGCCTGCTGCTTGTTTTAGGCCAGGGCTGATGATGTCACATGGGATTCCCCCCAAGGTAGAGACCGCGAGACTGAGGAGGAGAGGGAAGTGATACTGTCAGCAAAATTTGTGTGAGCCCATTGAATAGACTCCCACCCACTGCCAGCACTGTCCTCTGAAACACACACACACACACACACACACACACACACACACACACACACAGACACACACAGACATGCACACATGACTTACTGCCATGCTGTGACCCCAGGGTTGTTTGGATGTATAATCTCCATGGTGATAGCTCCTCTGCTCAGCCAGGCAGTCATTGTTTATGCATGCATAACATGCAATGGTTGAGTCATGCTAATGAGATGGTGTGAAGGGCAGTGGAGGTGACCGGTGCCCAGATCACTTCCATGTACTTGACTCTAGTCTGGTCTGTCTGGGGACTGGAGGGAGGGGGAGCCACCAGGACGCTTAAGTGCATCACTCCTCATTAAATGTGTCTGTTTAACCCGTCATTGACCAGGCTTTAGCCACAGCCCCGAGAGGAGCTGCAGCAGACGGGAAGAATGAACAAAGAGGCAGACAAGGAAGGAGCAGTTGTCCTGGGGGTGTTTACTGTCCAGTTAGATCCAGTATCTTTTTTTATTTATGTGTCTGTGCATGTGTGGGTGTTCACACAGCTCTCCATGCGGCCTCGCTGTCAGGCCATGTGAGCACAGTGAAGCTGCTGTTGGAGAGGGGAGCGATGGTCGACTCTCTGGATGTGATGAAACACACGCCGCTGTTTCGGGCTTGTGAGATGGGACACAGAGATGTCATACTCACACTCATCAAAGGTTGGTGTAACTGGTACACAAATGCAAGCATCCTATTAAGTACACAGTTTCATGTTCTGTACCACTGTTGTGAGTATTCATCTCTACTATACTGCTCCAGAGTCATAAAATCAGTACTGAAGTCCATGATGTCAAAGATGATCTCATTTTTGCACACTATATGTCTTTCAAGCTGTTGTGGTAAGTTCAATTAAAATAACTTTTTGTCATATTTACTGAAACTGTGACTATATCAACACAGTAGTACATCAAAAAAAATAATTCATGAGAAAAATATCGTATTCCTCTGTCCCGTCGAAGTGCCTCCAATGGCATTAACGCATGAGACCAGACCATCTGTGGTGTTTCTAAAGTCCCAGAACACATTAAACCAATATCAAAGAGCAAACAACAACGAAGGCTGACTGCTGCGTCACTTTACATCACCTGTCCTGGCCAAAAATGCTCAGGAACACAATTCAAAGACTACAACTGATGGCCAACCAGCATGCATGTCCTGCGTGTGAGGAAGTTACTCTCAATGCCAGCAGACGGCAGTCGTCTGTAATCGTCATTCAAAAACACAAAGTGAAAAAACAAAGCGTATTGATCATGCAGCAGTAAACAGCAACACAGGTTGTCCATCCATCCATCCATCGTCGTCAGCTTATCCGAGGCCAGGCCGCCAGGGCAGCAGGCTGAGCAAAGCACTCCAGACGTCCATCTCCCAAGCAACGCTCTCCAGCTCCTCCTGGGTAGACCCCAAGGCTGTAAGTCTCTACTGTGCCTGCCTTTTGGTCCAGTAAATCCAGGTATTTTATACCCGGGAAAAGAGCTTTTTTTTGCCTTATGCGTCGATAAGCAGCTTTCATAGGAATGAACTGGGCCACAACCCTATGGCTGTATTCACACTTTCTATTATACATCCATGTATTAGAGGCAATAAAATTGACATGATTTTTTCACAGATTATCTGCCTCATGTAGTACTGTGTGGATGTTGTGACAATTTCAGCAAATATGACAGAAACTTACTTTCCTAAAATGTATCAACAGCAGCTTTAAGAGTGTCATCACAACTAAATGGACAACAGTCAAAATCAGCCAAGTTGGCTAAAGTGGCACATTAACAGAAATGTTTACTGTTGTGCACACTCTCTGCAATCCTAAACTTCCAATATTAAGGTTCTGCACGTGTGGACCTGGTAGACGTGGATGGTCACACCGCTCTGCACTGGGCAGCTCTGGGAGGAAATGCCGAGGTCTGCCAGATATTGATGGAGAATGGGATTAGTCCGAATGTGCAGGTATGAATGCACACACTGAAAACATACAAAAGAAAATACCTAATGATTTTTGAATCCCTGTTTGATACTCATTAATAACATTTACATCTTAAATAGGGAAGTTTGTTTACTGGGCTGTGCAACTCTAGCTTTCAATCCACATCATCGTTTATTGCACAAGAAGATCTCCAGTTTTGCAAAAGCAAACATGATATAACAGCAGTCTGTTGTAACAAACCAGAGAGTTCATCTCGAATCAATTTAGTCAGCATCCATCTGTTGCACTTTTCCATCTGTATACTCCCACAAATGACGGCAATATCGCACACTGGAGGGCTTTCTGTCCACAAAACAAGGATTGCAGATTTGCCTCCCTTTAATTACGACAAAAATCAGTTAGACGTCTGAAGTGGCATGATGAGTATTAATCAGAGGATAAATCTGGAAATTAAATCTTCTTCTGCACTGCTTTATGAACAGTTTGTGTAAGTTCTCAGCAGCTGACTGTGTAACGTTTGGCTTCTCCTGAGCAGGATCAGGCAGGACGGACTCCTCTGCAGTGTGCTGCTTATGGCGGCTACATCACCTGCATGGCTGTTCTCATGGAGAACAACGCCGATCCAAACATTCAGGACAAGGAGGTGAAAATCCAAAAACACATCTCAGTCTACTTGCTAGCAAAGTCAACCTGGAAATGTTGAGTACTCCAAAGTTTTATGTTTATATGTACAGTATAGGTCCCCAACATTAAGAAACTGCAGGATGCTAACTTGCATCTGTTGGGCAATTTGCATAATGTGTTGAAAAGAACAACTGTTTCAGGACTGGTGTGTCCCACTTGTTGAAAATTACTTTATTATACTTCCTTTGCCACGGTACCTGCCTTTCTTCTTAACATTTACCAATTGTGCATCAGTGGACCAATAGTGATGGTCTGTGAATTCAAATGTAGACTTCCTGCAATATTCTGTTCATGTGTTTATAAATATTGTACAGTTTATAACTGATTTAAAGTTATTTCACTTATTTCAAAAACACGAAATAGAAAGAGTTAGTCTAATCCAGCCTTTACAGTGTCCTCTAAAACATCTAAATCAAATTAAAATTAATCAAAATCAGCCCAACTGCAGTTAAAATATGCAGACTTCCAGTTTTAAAAAATCCATTTTGAATTTTAAAAATATTACAAATGGATTCAGCATCCTCAATAACCCCAAAACCACCCAGATAATGTCCAAATTGGCCAAGCACCTGCTAAAGTACTGTCTATGTATTATGCAAATGTGTGCACATTATGCAGATTTTGCAAATTGCCCAACATATGCAAGATGGCATCCAGCTGTTTCTTAATGTTGGGGACCCTGCTATACATTTTTTAACATAAAACTTTGGGATACTCAACATTTCCAGGTTCACAATCAGGCTCTATAGGCTGACAAATCTGTCCATGATATGCTGAACTTTTGGACACATCTGTAGTTTGAATGGGTGCTCTTTGTACGGGTGCACAGGGGCGGACTGCACTCCACTGGTCATGCAACAACGGCTACCTGGATGCTGTAAAATTGCTGCTGGGCTACAACGCCTTTCCCAATCACATGGAGCACACTGAGGAGAGGTGAGGACTGCCTAGAGGGAGGAACCGGAAGGTGAAAAGAGCTGATATATGAATGACAGGTGTTTGTGTCATGCAGGTACACCCCTCTGGACTACGCCCTGCTGGGGGGGCACAGCGAGGTGACTCAGTTCATGCTGGAGCATGGCGCTCTGTCTATAGCAGCCATCCAGGATATCGCCGCCGCCTCCATTCAGGCTGTCTACAAGGGCTACACCGTCCGCAAGGCCTTCAGGGAGAGAAAGCAGCTCCTTATGAGGCACGAACAGCTGCGCAAGGATGCAGCCAAGTAAGAGATGAGCACACACATATATACGCACTTCTATATTTGTGTGCTCACAGAGCCACACATCTACAGGAGGCCTTCATTTCTATCACTTCATGATGGTCATAATTGTTGTATAACGTCCTTTTTGTCACACAATGCCGTTTGTGTTCATCACTCGCTCCTGTTTCTGTCTCCACTATCTGTCTCTGTCTTCGTCTCGCCCATATAGGAACAGTCACACTCTCTCCATATCTATCTTTCTCTCTGTCATCCCTGCACACACATACGTCTTCCCCCTGTCTCTCTGCTCTGGCTTGTTCTCCTTTTGTCATTTGCACACCAGTCTCACCTTTATTCTGTCTCACACGATGCGTTTGGGGCTACATTGACGTCAGCTTTTTTTGTTATTTCAAACAGGAAGTTTTGCTGAGATAAAAGTATTTTATGAGATTTTTTAAAAATATATATAAAGTACTAAATCTTGCCTTCTTAACATATTTTATTCCTGATTAATAATGAAGCTGAGACTAAAGTAGTACCGAGTAGTGTGCAGCCTCGAAGCTTTATTCATAATGCTGACATTTGAATTCTAAAAAAATATTTGAATGCTGCACTTTTTTTTTGTCTATTCATTGTTCAAGGTTCTCACATTCAGAGCATTAATAAAGCAGCAAACAGCTATTTGCATGTAAAAATCTAGATCTAACTGCCGTTCTTTGTTCAGGAAACGAGAAGAGGAACAGCGGAGGAGAGAGGCAGTGCAGAGAGTCTCTGTGGTCACTGCAGAGAAACGGAGGCTCCCTTCAGTGAGAACAGAGCAGGAAAAGCTCTCCCTGGTGAACATTATAGAAGACCTAACTATAAATGACTCAGGCGTGGAAACAAAGAAATTATCCAAAGCTGAACGCACAAAGAGCAAAGAGGAGAGACTCAAAGGTACACAAGCAGAAATTCTTAAAGTTGCTCTGATGGAACGTGCAGTTTGAATTGATAGTAGCTTCCCAGTTAGGATGTTTGTTAGTATTAGAGGCTAAAATAAAAGTTTGACCGAGAGGTTTGAAAACAGCTTATGGGAATTACTTTAAATTTGGCGCAAACGTTTAAGAAGTCTCAAGGAAGAACCAATTAGAAGGACAAAGGTCAAGTTCAAGGTGACTTTACATTCGTCTCATTCCAGTGACAGCAATATCTCAAGAACATCTTAGGGAAATTTCTTCAGATTTTGGCGCAAACAACCACTCAGACTCAACAATGAACTTGGTGGCCAAAAATCAAAGCCACTGTGAAACAACAACGAAAACAATGAAATGATTAGATTTTGGTGGTCAAAGATCAAGGTCCCTGTGATCTTGTATCCGTTTCATTCTCTTAAATGCGATGTTGCAAGAAGGCCTCATGGAAATGTATTCAAATTTGGCACAAACATCCACTTGGATTTAACACTGAACTGATTAGATTTTGAAGGTCAAATATCAATTTGTCTATTACCTTGCCTCCATCTCATTCTTGTAAAAGCAATATCTCAGTCCCTAAATTTTGGCACAAAGGTCCACCTCAGGTCAAGGATGAACTAATTAAAATTAGTTGGTCAAATGTCAAAAAACATGTTTTCGGCCATAACTCAAGAATTCATGTGTAAATTCTGACAAAGTCTCACACAAATGTCTAATAGGATATAATAATAATATGAACTAATTAAAATTAGTTGGTCAAATGTCAAAAAACATGTTTTCGGCCATAACTCAAGAATTCATGTGTAAATTCTGACAAAGTCTCACACAAATGTCTAATAGGATATAATAATAA